>NC_041060.1:35386039-35448539 GCF_900634775.1 Gouania willdenowi
GCCGCAGCCAAGCTATGAATGTGTCACACAGGAGCACCGCGCCCGCGTCGCCGAAGGGTACTTCCTCCAGGTGTAGCCCGGAGTCTGAGTCTTTAAGGGCCAACACACTGTGGTCAGACGTTAGGGGTTTGTGATCCACGAACGCTTGTAAACTCCCGACCCTCAAGCAAAAACGGAAGTGCCGCACCGCGAGCCCAAAGCGCGAGGAGCTCCCTGTCAAACATGCTGTACTTACGCTCCCTGGGATTCAGTTCTCTGCTAAAGAAGGCAAGCGGTTGCCAGGCGCCCCCCACCCACTGCTCATGAACGGCGCCGACACGTAGTCCGATGCGTCTGTAGTGATGGCGATCGGGGCCGACGGGGACGAGTGAGCCAATAGCGTCGCCTATTGGCTAGCACCATTTTGACGCCTCTGAAAGCTAAGCGGGCCGCGTGGACTGCGGGCGTAGAAAAGCTACGTGTTCCTCTACTTTCGACGCGAGGGGGATCGCCCCATCCTCTGTGATGCGGTGCTCGAGAAAGTCCACGGCCGAGCAACCAAAAACACACTTCGCTGGATTGATGATAAGCTCGTGCTCGCTGAGCCTCGTGAAGAGGGCCCGCAGGTGGGTGAGATGCTCAACCTCAGAGGCACTGGCGACAAGAATGTTGTCCAAGCAAAAACGACATTCGCAGGTTCTCGAACAACCCGAAGGGGTGATGACCGCAGTCTTGGGGATGTCCGCTGGGTGCACCGGAACCTGATGATATCCACAAACTAGGTCCACCTTCAAGAAAAACCCGCTTGCCAGACAGGTGTGACAAAAAAATCCTGTATGTGGGGGACCGTGTTTGTAGCGGTTGCGCACAGTCTTGTCATTGAGGCGACGGTAGTCCCCACATGGACGCCAACCGCCATTGGTTTAAGGGACGATGTGCAGAGGGGCCGCCCACGGGCTGTCAGAGCGACGGATGATGCCCAGTTGCTCCATGTGAGCAAATTCTGCCTTCGCCGCTGCGAGTTTGACTGGATTGAGAAATATTTTTAGTTATTGGATATGTTCAGTTTTATATATTGACAGTTTACATTTTTACTCACTGTTAACTTACCTGTTTGTTAATAACAAGCAAAGGAAATGTAACTGTGTTGTCATTTGGATTCTTTAAATTCTATATACATAAAAAAAACCTGCTCAATTTGATCACAAGGATTTAAGCCAAGTTAGTCCTTTTGGGTCTGGGGGATCATGGTGCACAGGGAGAGGAAGGAGGTCTTGCTGATTAACAGTGCAGACTGTGTCTGACTCCATCCAGCTATCCTGTAACTCATATACTAAATATTAAAGATCTTTTGTTGTATACGTGGTTTGCTAACTTGGAGGGGTAAAGTTCAACTAACGTTGTTGTTGCAACAATTCCTTGCAGTAATTCTAACGAGCCATCTTTGTATCAAGAGGTGAGTTTGTTTAGGGTTGAGCTGTACATGTGAGCCACTTAAAGCTCTGCATTCAAGCACAAAACGTTTTGGATTTCATTACAGGATTAGATTTGAAGTCAGGATTCTGGTTTTCCATCTCTTGTGTTTTGTCAGATTAAGTTTAGTTTGAAAATAATCCTAAATCAGGGTTTAATCCAGGCTAAACCTGATACTAGGATGAAACTAGAACAGCCATTTCATCAAAGATAAAACACTCAAGTCGCCATGGAGATGTAACAATAATAATGATATGATTCATATAGAGCTTTTCACGACAATCAGAGCGTTACAGAAACATTACATTATTTAATTACACCAGTTATGCTGGTGGTGGTAAGCTGCATTGTAGCCACAGCTGCCCTGGGACAGTGTTGTCACATTTTACTGTTGTTTTCGGTAAATGAAACTTTTTTGGGATCAAAAACGTTAAACAACCAATATTAGATATTTGTGTTTTTATGAAGTGAATGTTTTGTTTTTTTTGTATCTTGTCTGCACATGCTGTCAAAGGTCAACACCACAGGAAGTTGGCAATCATTATGAGACAGCAATGCATGTTTTGTTATTGCAATAAGATACATTGATTTGTTTTATTGCTTAATTGTGACCATCACCAGCCCTCCCTAAGGAAGGTAAGAAATCTTTTATTATAGGGAGGATATAAAAAGGGAGAGCAGTGTTTATACCTAAGTGGAGGGGGAGGGGGAGGGGAAAAGGGAGCAGGGAGAGGGAGAGAGAGGTCAAGGTAGGAAATATAAAGGGTGGGGAAGAATAGTTTGTTTTACAGTGAGGGTGAGATGTGAAGTTGTAGAATATATTGTGCTTATTATGTTGTGTATTCAAGCCAGTATAGTGACAAGTGTGAAGTTTAGCTATAATGGTGGTGACTGTGAACAGGGGAATGAGTGAATGGTAGTATCTAAAGCAGGTATTTGGGATTAACGTTGTCTAAAGTTAAGCCCAGTATGAGTTTATCCCACATCCCAAGGCGTGCCAGTGCATCGTAGACCAGTATATGTGCAAAAAACCGCTACCGCAAACCCAGGAACTGCCCCGGGCCCGCAAATGCAGCCAGGCCAGCAGAAAGAGTGGAGGCCAGGGAGCCCCAGGCCACCCCCCCACGGCCGAGCAACCCCCCCAGACGCCCCCAAGATTCCAGGCTGAGAGGGCAGCCACCCGCCCCCCACACACACATCCGAGGAATCCCCAAGCAGCCGAGCACCCAGCGCAGCCCGCCACCGGCCCCAACCCCCAACCCCAAGGCCCCCCGCCAGCATCCCCCCCCCCACCCACCCACCACACCCAAGCACCCAACCCCCAATGGGAGGGCCCAGAGAGCCACGCAAATAGAGCCCCCAGCAGCACCCCCCACGCCTCCCAGAGACCCGCCACATCCCCCAGCAGCCCAGGAGGCGACCCCCACCACCAGCCTGCCCGGAGCGGCCCGCACCGCCAAAGCAGCGGCGGCCGAGCAGGAGAGAGGCCAGCCCCCACACCAGGGCCAGTGCAGGCCCGCACGACACCACGACATAGCACCCTCCAGAGGTAAGCGGCCCTGGCCCCCCCGACAAGAGAGGATGCTACCAACCACCCAGGCAGGGCCACCCCGCCAACCACGGACCAAGAGGCAGGCAAACCCATGCACCCCCAGCCAGGCACCGCAACCCACACCAACGTCGCCAGCAGAGCACCCCCCTCCCACGGAGGCCACCCCAATCACCCACGCGCCGACATGAGACACCCCCGACACCAGCACAGCCCGGAAGATAGCGGGCCCCAGCCACCAGCCCCACCCGCCCAAGGGTGGCGCGGCACCCCGCTGAATCGCGGCCAGCCCCCGGGCAGACGGCGGGGGGGCGCGCCCCGAGACTCCGAACCCAAAGACACGGCACCCACGGGGCCCGGCGCCCCCAGCCAGCAGACCAACCACTCCCGACGCGGATCGCCAGGACAGGAGCCACCGGCCGCGCCCCTGCACACACCCACCCAGCCCGACCCAGGGGAGGCCCCAGCGCGGGCGAGGCCCCACAACTCACCCTTCCCTCCCCCGGAAGCTATACAAGCCGGCCCGTGCGGTCCCCCAAGTGAGCCCCCGGGGAGGGGGCGGCCCGGCCCACCGTGCCAACGGCACCTTCAGCGAAGGCGCGCCCCAGGGAACCAGGCCAAGGCGCCCAGACTGGCCGGCGGAGCAACCCACCGCAACACCCCGCCACCCAACAACCCAGGATGCAAGCGCTGCCCCCAAGAGAATTACTACTACTACTAATGATGATGATGATGATGATAATAATATTGATGATGATGATAACAATAATCTCTAAATATGAAGCTCTGATCGTACACATCAGGCTTAATGTTTGTCTCTGTCTCCATCTGATCATCAAACATGCTGTGAATGTGTAACAGGTAAACGTGTTCTAAAGCCTCTATAAGTGAAGTCATTTTACCAATAAGTCTTTTCACACTCTGGACCAGAGGGCTGTTCCATAAAGGAGGGTTAACCAAACTCTGAGTCTATCCATAAACTCTGGGTCAACATACCCCGCGATGGGAAACTCTGTGTATCTGATTCATTACAGCTGGTATGAAGTGGGTTAATCAACCCTGAGTATGTAAACCTTGGGTGACGTGCAAGTTCGAGATAAAAGCCATCATCAATGGATCGAAGATGACTTGAGCTGCCATGGCAACCACCCAGAAAAAAGTGATTTATTCACCGTAATGTGTGAAATAAGCCTGTGTTTGATGAATATGATCCTGTTCTAAAGGTGTGTTCAGTCTTCAGTGATTATAATGGTTTAAATCACCCGTAATTAGTCACATTTTTTGGTCACTTCATCACTTTATCTCTTCAGTGACGTGACGAGCGGTGAATAATATGAATAAAATGTGTCTGAGGAGACGTGCCAGCAGCATAGGATGTCTGCATAGAGAGTCCTCCTGTTACACTGGATATAAAGACAGTGGCTGCTGCTTGATATCGAATCATTTATATTGATTTTTAATGTAATATTGTCACCAGAGTCATTCAACGTCCTAAAAAATGTCATAAACAAACACGGAAGCAAGACACGAACCCACGACCCATTGCTTTCAAGAGCATCATCACAATTCACTTCACCATTCATAGATGTATGATCTACAGATTTAACTGTATAATAATATAAAACAATAATCAAGCCTTAAAAGTGTATTAATTTAAATGATCATCTCCTCCTTTATATTATCCACAGGTTTGTATTCAGTGAACTTTACTACAGACGTCAGTAGATGTTTTAATGTAGATCAACCTCTCAGTGACTTTAACTTCATGATCTACATCTACAATGTTTTGAAGAAAAAAAAAAAAAAGTAAAGCAACACAACATTAGTAATGATAATGTTGAGGTTTATTAAAGTGTTCAGAAACGGTGTTCTGGTGGGCGGAGCCTTGATAAAACCTGCCAGTTTTATGGACAATGTTGCCATGGTAACATACTCAGAGACATACCTCACGTTTAGGAATGAGATCCTCAGAGTTTCCCTCATTTAAGCCTGAACATACTCAGAGTTTGAACATAACCTGTTTTATGGAATAAACCTCTGTGCATGAATGACTGGGGGGTCATAGGTCAGAGTGATATAAACATAAACAAGCTGTCGTTGATATTTAGAGGAGTGACCAGGGTTTTCTGCTGATGCTGATTTCACCTGGGAATGATGTACATATCTGAGCACTTTAGTAAACCCATGTTAGAAACAGTATCAAAGCGACTCCTCTAGTTTCTACTCTCCTTCTTCAAGCTTTTACAACTTGTGATTATGTATTTTCTGTATTTACTTTATTGTTGTTGGTTTCTTTTTCTGACTTGTGTAATTGTTTTAACAACTGTAAGTGTTTTTAGAGTTTTTGTAAAGTGCTTATAATAAAATGTTTCAGAATTCTGAGTGTGAAAAGGACAGTATGAGTTTTAACTGTGAAAAGGTTTGTTTTTGTTTTTTGGCGCCCCCTATGATGCCGGGGCCCCCAGCATGTGCCTATACTACCCATGCCATGGGCCGGCCCTGCACCCATCCCTAGTCTGGGAACATTTCACCTTTGACACAATAAAAACTTACCTGCCCCAAACCAAATTTAAAAGATTATAACATAGAGCAAATAATTGTACGATTTATCGTCCGATTAGTCAATTAATCGTTACAATAATCGATGACTAGACGACTATTAAAAGTCGTTTAGTTGCAGACCTATTGGTCACTGACTTCATAGAACGTACATGAATGTTTATGGTTAATAAATACATTTGAAATCAATTGTTGACTTTAGTTTTTATTCTTACATTAGAGTAAAATCATTTAATATTTTATTGGTATAAATATATATTTATGTAATATTTGTACAGGTTACTGTACATTGTGAATATTTCACTGAAACTTGATTTGAAGAAAACGGTGAATGAAATGAAAAAGCACATTTAGATGTTTTCCTAAAATGGTTGATCCTTACTGTGGTCCATGGAGGTGAAACGCTGCTTTTTGAACCCAGATTAGATCCTCCAGAACGACCAGAATCATCAACTAGTCTGGTTACCAACTGTGTCACTACAGCCAGTATGACTCTTCCAAACAAAACAGCTACAAACGTGTTTCACAAATGTTCATGTATCTCCTCTATCTCTAGAAGGACTTTTAAAGAACAGAACCTAACCAAACTTCTACTATCATATTTCATTTACATTTAGTTGATTTAAAATCAATAAACCTGATTAGATTCAATAAACCAGTGGTTCTCCAAACTTTTTCACCAAGAACCACCTCAGAAAATACTTAGTCCCACCATAATGACCAACATTATAATACAGTAGCGTAGTAAGTGTTCATTAAAAACAAGGTTTAACAACTATATTTAATATTGTTGGCCACTGTAACATTACACACAGTTTGACAGTAACACTGTGTTTAAATATAGGAAAATAAAACACTGACTTAAATAATGAATTACATTAAATTCATTATGCGTACCACTAGATGGAGCCCACGTACCACTTGAGAATCAGTGGATCAATCATTAATGCTGCTCTCAAACATGTCTATATATATATATATATTATGTTTTCTCTTCATAAAGACCATCAGGATGTGACACAGTTACACGTTCTGTTAGATTAATAACTGATATTTTAACGTCTACCACAGCAGAAGGAACCACGTAAGTCACCATGAAAAATCATCCAATCACAAGCTCCACAAATATACACTGTTTATAAAGTGTTAAATAATGTCTGTAATAAATGTGTTTAATAAGTCATTAGTGAATATCAGAGAACCACATGAGTGAGTATGAGAAATTATAAGAAAATATGTTATATAATTACATAGTTAGTTACATAGTTACACAGTTAGTTACATAGTTATATAATTACATAGTTATATAATTACATAGTTAGTTACATAGTTACACAGTTAGTTACATAGTTATATAATTACATAGTTAGTTACATAGTTACACAGTTGTTAGTTACATAGTTAGTTACATAGTTAGTTACATAGTTAGTTACATAGTTAGTTACATAGTTAGTTACATAGTTACACAGTTAGAGACATAGTTACACAGTTAGTTACATAGTTATATAATTACATAGTTAGTTACATAGTTACACAGTTAGTTACATAGTTATATAATTACACAGTTACATAGTTAGTTACATAGTTAGTTACATAGTTACACAGTTAGTTACATAGTTATATAATTACATAGTTAGTTACATAGTTAGTTACATAGTTAGTTACATAGTTACACAGTTAGAGACATAGTTACACAGTTAGTTACATAGTTATATAATTACATAGTTATATAATTACATAGTTAGTTACATAGTTAGTTACATAGTTATATAATTACATAGTTAGTTACATAGTTATATAATTACACAGTTATAAAATTACATAGTTAGTTACATAGTTAGTTACATAGTTAGTTACATAGTTAGTTACATAGTTAGTTACATAGTTACACAGTTAGTTACATAGTTATATAATTACATAGTTATATAATTACATAGTTAGTTACATAGTTACACAGTTAGTTACATAGTTATATAATTACATAGTTACATAGTTAGTTACATAGTTACACAGTTAGTTACATAGTTATATAATTACATAGTTACATAGTTAGTTACATAGTTAGTTACATAGTTAGTTACATAGTTACACAGTTAGTTACATAGTTATATAATTACATAGTTAGTTACATAGTTATATAATTACATAGTTATATAATTACATAGTTAGTTACATAGTTAGTTACATAGTTAGTTACATAGTTAGTTACATAGTTACACAGTTAGAGACATAGTTACACAGTTAGTTACATAGTTATATAATTACATAGTTATATAATTACATAGTTAGTTACATAGTTAGTTACATAGTTACATAGTTAGTTACATAGTTACACAGTTAGAGACATAGTTACATAGTTAGTTACATAGTTATATAATTACATAGTTAGTTACATAGTTACACAGTTGTTAGTTACATAGTTAGTTACATAGTTAGTTACATAGTTAGTTACATAGTTACACAGTTAGAGACATAGTTACACAGTTAGTTACATAGTTATATAATTACATAGTTATATAATTACATAGTTAGTTACTTAAAGTAGTCAGTTTATTTGAAGAGAAACTTTGGTCTCCAGCAGCTTTAATTGTCTCTTAGTTCCACTTTCTGTGTTTGTACTTGTGTAATAATCATTTTTCTTCCTGGCATCAAAAACAAAAGAGACAAGGAGTTAGGAGGGACACTAAAACGACAGGTGAGAGTGAAACCATTATGGCATCATGTTGTGTATTGTTTTGTCTTATTGTTACGTGTGAAATGTTTCAGCGTGTCTCGGGACAACAGATTTAAATTAGCCTATAGCAATAATCTGACATATTTACATTTGCTATGTAATCATTAATATGTACTGTCCCTATTCAAATAAAATAAATAAAATTAAATGAAAAATAAAAATGAAATGGATTTCCTTAAGGGGAGGGGCTGCTTGATTTTATGTTACTGTTCTCACTTCCTGTAGCACTTTGAGATTTGTGAACAAATGTAAAGTGAGTTACAAAAAAAATGCATTATTATTATTATCATTATTATGCAGACATGGGGGAGTGTGGGCGTGGCCATCCAGCACTGGCCTCTGTCTGGCGTTGAAGCCACAGCACATCCTGTGGAGCCGCTGTGACCACATCAAACCCAGGCTTTCTGTGATAAACAAAGCCAGCTCCCCCCCACCCCCACCCCCCACCCCCCACCCCAACTCTCATAACTCTCCAGGCACAAATTCAAATTCATGGCAAATGGTAAAGCAGGATGACAATGTTTGGCCCCAGAGGCAGTTAGAAGCATTGTTTTAAACCTCCTGTTGGATGGAAGCTAATGTCACAGCTTGTTGTTTCCAGGCGTGAATAAAACCTTTGATGTTCTGTTGTTGTTCCCTCAAAACCTGCAGATGCTCGGAGAACGTCTCCTTTCAGGGCTTTTATCAGAACATCAGGAGTTCTCAGTTTTATGGAGACAAAAAAAATACATCAAACCAAAGCCAAGAGGGCAAAGTCAGACAAGCTATTGAGACTGTAATCATGTAATTGGTAATTAATTACAATTTGTAATTGCCATGAAAATTCAATAAAAATGTAATTTAATGCAAACTGTTGAACCATGTTACAGTTCTATTTGTACAGTTCTATATGTACAGTTCTATATGTACAGTTCTATATGTACAGTTCTATATGTACAGTTCTATATGTACAGTTCTATATGTACAGTTCTATGTGTACAGTTCTATGTGTACAGTTCTATATGTACAGTTCTATGTGTACAGTTCTATATGTACAGTTCTATGTGTACAGTTCTATATGTACAGCTCTATATGTACAGTTCTATATGTACAGTTCTATATGTACAGTTCTATGTGTACAGTTCTATATGTACAGTTCTATGTGTACAGTTCTATATGTACAGCTCTATATTTACAGTTCTATATGTACAGTTCTATATGTACAGTTCTATGTGTACAGCTCTATATGTACAGTTCTATATGTACAGTTCTATGTGTACAGTTCTATATGTACAGTTCTATGTGTACAGTTCTATATGTACAGTTCTATGTGTACAGTTCTATATGTACAGCTCTATATGTACAGTTCTATATGTACAGTTCTATATCTACAGTTATATATGTACAGCTCTATATGTACAGTTCTACATGTACAGCTCTATATGTACAGTTCTATATGTACAGTTCTATATCTACAGTTATATAGTACAGTCTATATGTTACAGTTCTATATGTACAGTTCTATATGTACAGCTCTATATGTACAGTTCTATATGTACAGTTCTATATGTACAGCTCTATATGTACAGTTCTATATGTACAGTTCTATATGTACAGTTCTATATGTACAGTTCTATATGTACAGCTTTATATGTACAGTTCTATATGTACAGTTTTATATGTACAGCTCTATATGTACAGCTCTATATGTACAGTTTCTATATGTACAGTTCTATATGTACAGCTTTATATGTACAGTTCTATATGTGCAGTTCTATATGTACAGTTCTATATGTACAGTTCTATATGTACAGTTTCTATATACAGTTCTATATGTACAGCTCTATATGTACGCTTTATATGTACAGTTCTATATGTACAGTTCTATATGTACAGTTCTATATGTACAGTTCTATATGTACAGCTTTATATGTACAGTTCTATATGTACAGTTCTATATGTACAGTTCTATATGTAACAGCTTTATATGTACAGTTCTATATGCTACAGCTCTATATGTACAGCTCTATATGTACAGTTTTATATGTACAGTTCTATATGTACAGCTTATATGTACAGTTCTATATGTACAGTTCTATATGTACAGCTCTATATGTACAGTTCTATATGTACAGCTTTATATGTACAGTTCTATATGTACAGCTCTATATGTACAGCTCTATATGTACAGTTCTATATGTACAGTTCTATATGTACAGTTCTATATGTACAGTTCTATATGTACAGTTCTATAGTACAGCTCTATATGTACAGTTCTATATGTACAGCTCTATATGTACAGTTCTATATGTACAGCTCTATAGTGTACCTCTATATGTAACAGCTCTATATGTACAGTCTATATGTACAGTTCTATATGTACAGCTCTATATGTACAGTTCTATATGTTCAAGCTCTATATGTACAGTTTCTATATGTACAGTTCTATATGTACAGTTATACAGCTCTATATGTACAGTTCTATATGTACAGTTCTATATTGTACAGTTCTACCACATACAGTATTGTAGTTAACATTCTAATCTATGGTTCCAGATCAAGCTTTCCCACATTTTACTATTAAATAACTATATAAATATAGTGGTACACTGACACAAAAAAAAGGCTCGACGCCCCACACCATAAATATTAAAATCTATATTTTTATTGATTAGGAAGCCCTAACAAGGTAATCAATAGATAGGAAATAAATGATCCGTTAGCATTAGAATGCTAACAGAAAGCTAACACGAGTGGAAGATAAACTTTTATTAGGTGATTTATTTTCAGGCTCAGAAATGTGTGATTAATTGTAATTGAACTTTAGTAATTGAGAATGTAATTGTAATTAAGTTGTCTGAGGATAATAAATAATTGCAATTCATTTGTAATTGAAAAAATGCTGGTCACTGTAATCATAATTGAATTGTAATTAGTGCCGTTAAATTTAACGCGTTAACGCATGAGATTAATTGTTCTAAATTAACGCATTCACTACATTTTAGTGCTGATTAATCACATTGTCTATATGTACAGTATGATGTCGTCTCGTATATTTAGCTCTGAGTGTTACCTGAAAGGCGGAGCATGTTGTGATACAGTCACTGTGATCAGGTCAATTAATACAGGAGTACGAGCATGGACGAGGAGACCAAACACCGTGTGCTGCTCGGTGGCAAAGCCCTGATGGAGGTGTCGATAAGAGCAGGATGCAGTGCACATAATGTAACCATGAGTTCTCTTATCACCGGAGTACAGTAACTTTATGATATCACCTTCCAGCCAAACGGGTTTGATGAGACGAGCACAACGACAAGCACCACTGGAGGAGTGCAACCAACGCAATGTTGGCAACAAATGTACGGCAGAGATGTTAACCAAATCAATTACAAAATAGATCGCTACAGAATGTAGACCAATAAGTACAGTTGAAGACTGGGGCTCCAAAGTGTCACACATCACAACAGGTGACCTTTGATGGCAACTATTACTACGAGAAATGAATACACAAACTGTACGACGTCAATGAAGCTGCTATAGTTTAACTGCTGGCTGATGACACTTTTATTTGTCTTATTGAGACCACTGGACCTCAGTGAGTAATCACAATTACCTCTGGGTTACTGCTCATCTAATAGATGGAAACTACTGTCCTTTGCTTTGGTTGTGGTAAAAACAGAAGAAAGACATTTTTCCATTGCTTGTGCTGATCACTGTTTGCTGACAAAGTCTGCACGTCAGGAACAGACAGCGCTCACAACATGGTGGCTATAGACTCTTGTCTTATCCACATCTCCACTGCGTAGCCCACGCTAGACAACGATCAAAGGAATCCAACGTAACAAAGAGCCACTAACAACAACAACTCTGGCACAGCAGAAGCACAACGTGGCCCTGGTAACAACAGCAGAATATATAAGTTGGTAAAACTCAAGACACTACTTGAGCCTTGAGGTGTTATTGCTATTTTTCTCTCTCTTCTGGTATTCACTAATTCACTGATTCTCAATCTGTGGTTTGTGTTCCACTAGTGGTATGCAGGCTCCATCTAGTGGTAGTGATTCATTATTTAAGTACAGTGTTTTATTTTTCGATATGTAAACACGTGTTACTGTTCAAACTGTGTGTATTGTTACAGTGGCCAACAATATTAAATATACTTGTTAAATAAAACCTTTTTACTGAATACTTAGGACTACTACGCTACTGTAATTTAATGTTGGTCATTATTTTGGTACTTGGTGAACAACGTTTGAGAACCACTGCATCTGATTAATTAATCCAATCAAATCAAATCCACTTTATTTATATAAACAAGCGTTTCCAAAGTGTTGCACATAAGATCAACAATATAAATAAGATACAAATAAAATGTTTAAAACATTAAAAAAAAATATATATATATATACATATATACAGTATATATATATAATATATATATATATATATATATATATATAATTGTAAAAACAATAATTATTGGTGTGTTCTTGTGCTTTACTCCACAGGTAGAACACAGAACTTCTATGTGGGTAAGTAAAAGTATGTGTTCTGCTCTGTCATCTTCTGCAGACCATGGAAGTGTTTGAATGCATTCACAAAGGATGTCATCAAAAGAAGAGAGAACATGAACCTGACCTGGTTAAAGGTAGCAACAGCTTTAGATCCCATGTTACACGGGAGAGGTACGGCAGAATCTGAGTAAAATGCTGAAAGAAGGAGAACCTGCAGCCCAAAGATCCTCCACAGAACAACATGTCTCTTCTACTCATGGAGTCAGAATCAGAGGACGAGGGTTCAGCCACTGACACCACACACACAGCAGAGCGCTGTGTCAGCATGGACACATGTCCACTGGAGTGGTGGTCAGAACATAGTGGTGCCTACAGGTCCACCTGCTTCTATAATACGTGCTGGCTGGTCACAGCTTTGTCATCTGATGATGTTAATCAGCCTGTTTGCTTAAGTAACTGCTTGTAGGAAGATAATGTTAAATGTGTGATTGTACAGTACCTAAATAGCAGTACAGAACTGAAGTGTTTAGTTTTTACTGTAGGTTTATATCAACACTATTTTTGTGCAATATTGCAGAATTGTTCAAGATGTCTGCCTGGCACTTTCAGAATAAAAAGAAAGTGTTTTCTTAAAACTGGCTCTTTTTTTTCTTTGGAAACATGCAAATAGACAATTGTGATTAATCGCCGATTAATTGAATACAAAAGGTGATTAATCAACATTCACTGACTTCAGTAAACATCAAAAGAGCAAGAATCATCCTGGTGTTTACTAGCTTTAGCTACAGATTGTTAGCTATCTGTTGCTAAAGCTAATTCAACACACTAGTGAAGGCAGAATAGATAATATCATGTAATAACAGACGTGTCTCCACCGTGGGGGGGGGAATGGGGGGAAGATGCTACACCCTCACTTTCAAAAAAAACTAAAAACACTTTTTTACAGAGGGATTCATGTTTAAAACGTATTGATGGGGACTTAGATAAGCAAACTGCTTCTCTCGTCTTCTTTTTCGGCATGTACAAAAAAAAAAAGGAATAACAAAACTTCTGTGAATGCAACCATGTCGAAAATAAACTGAATAAATAAAATAAATAAATCCAGTTAGATTGATTGAATGGTTGATCAGCCAATCACAGCCAGCCATATGATGAAGGTGTTATGGAAATCTTCAAGCATACACTATATGTCTGATGAAATAAAGTCAAAAAAAGTGGGAACACACAGTAACAGCAAATATTTCTTATAGGCTGGAAAAGACAAAATGATCAGAAGGCTGCTATTGGCTAATCATACTGAAGAGGGGGAGGGAATAACTTTTTCCAGCTCAGGACACACTTTATGAGTTAATCTGTGTGCTGACACTAAGAGGGAATCTCTGTGGGAACAAGACATGTTTAGTGAACTTGTCTGATTAAGAGACACAACACTGGAGAAACAGAGCTCTGACATGAAGGAAGAGAGAAATATATACATATAACATCATGTTAACAATGTGACAAAGTGACAAAAAAATGGTCCAAAAGTGGCAAAAACTTGGCAAGAAAAGGAAAGAGTGAAAAGTGACTAAAATGGGCCAAAAACACTTGAGTGGCAAAAAAATGTGACAAAAAAAGAGGAAACAGGTGGTATGTAATGGCCAAAAAGTAGCTTAAATTAGCAAAATGTGGCAAACAATAGTGAAAAAGGCAAAAATATGGAAGAAGAAAAGAGGCAAAATGTAGGGAAAAAAGGAAAACAAGCATTATATTAAAAAAGAATTGCTGGGTTGTTTTGGGTTGCCTCTGCGCGGGCGTGCGTCCCTTTCGGGTGCTCTCGTGGTCCCTGGGCTGTTTGGTGTTGCTCTCCTGCCAGCTCCGTGCACATCTGGGTGGCCCTTGGGGCTGGGGACCTGCGTGTTTCTCTGCCACTCTTTCCTCTTGCTCTCTGTCCCCCTGCTCGTCCTCCCCCCCTCCTCCGCCTTCGCTCTGCGCCTGCTCCCCTGTTGGGTTGGGCGTTGGGGGGCTCCTGTCAGCCCGTGATGCTGGTGGGGGGCTGTGGCCTTCGCTTGGGGGGGCGGGCGTTGCTTGCGCTTGAGGTGGGCCCATTGGGGGGCCTGGGGTGGTGGGGTTCGTGGCTCCGGGACGAGGGGTGGGCTTGGGGCCCGCTGTCCTCCGGGCTGTGCTGGTGTCAGAGGGGTGTCTCACGTCGGCGCGTGGGTGATTGTGAGGGGGGTGCTCTGCTGGCAGCATTGGTGTGGGGTTGCGGTGCCAGGTTGGGGGTGCCTAAGTTCACCTGCCTATCGGTCCGTAGCTGGTGGAGTGCCTCTGCTTGGGTGGTTGGTAACGTCCTCTCTCGTCAGGAGGGCCGGGGCCGCCTCCCTGTGGAGGGTTCTGTATTGTGGTGCCGTGAGGGGCTGGGCTAGCCCTGGTGTGGGCGCTGGCCTGTCTTCTGCTCAGCCGCCCCCTGCTTTGGCAAAGCGGGCCACTCTGAGCCGGCGGGCGGCGGGGGGTCGCCCCCTGGACCGCTGGGGAATGTGGCTGGAGCCCGGCTGCGCCTGGGGGGTGGGGGGTCCTGCCGTGCTCCGGTGGGTTTGGGGGGTGCTGCGGGGTGGGTCTCTGGCTGGGCTGCTCGGTGCGTCCCTGCTGGCGGTGGCCCGCCATGTGGACGGGCCGGGGCTCATACCAGACGGCCTCCTACATGAACACTTCATGTCACTCACTCCCAGCTGGTCTGGCTCACCCACTTGGTGCACCATACACATACTGTATACCCAACCCTTGGGGCTAGATGGTGGGGCTAGGGGTGGAGGGGGCCGCCGCCTGTGCTACTATGTAGTGGCGCGGGGGGGCGGCACTTCCACCTCTGGCTGCTCTACTAATCCCACACACATCACCCCTCGGAGGGTGGGACACCACTTCCACCCTCCGGAACTATTGCACCACATACACATATATACACATAGGTTGGATGGGGAGCACCTTCATACATTCACTAAACGCAGACATTTACTCAGGGGATAGGGAAGTGCCTCTCGGGTGGGGGCCCGGCTCCTCTGTTGATGGCTGGGCCGCCGTGTAGAGTACAAATACATCAGGAAGATGCGGTCGGGCGTTTGCAGGGTGGTGGGTCTCTGGGAGGCGTGTTGCTGGGAGCTCTCTTTGCGAGGTCTCTACGGGCGGTGTCGCCCTGGCGGGGCATGGGGGTGGCTCTTCCCTTCTGGTGTGGCTTGGTGTTTGTCTCATCTCCTGGTTGCCTTGGGGGCGCTCCCCACGGTGTGCTGGTCCGGGGTGACCTGCCACGCTGGGGTTGGGGTGGGGTTTGCTTGGCGCTCCGGGATGATGCTCTTTGCTGGGGGGCGGCTCTAGCTCTTCCTGTGGTTGAGGGCGGTATCGGCCGCTTGGTAGGTCTGTCCTGCTATCTGTGGACTGGTGTGTGGGTCCGGGGCGCCTTTAGCCGGGGGCTGCTGCTCCGCACCGGTTGTGTGCCGTTGGGGTGCCTCCGTAGCGGCCGCCGGTCGCTCGTGCGCCGGTGGGGGGCATTGCCCCGTGGCTTGCGCTGTTAGGTGGCGGGCGGAGCTGTGCGGTCCTGCTGGGCTGTGGCCGGTTTGTGGGCTGGGATGGAGGCGCGCCCGGGGGCTCTTCTCGGCCTGGAATCTCAGGGGCATCTGTGGGCCTGCTCGGCCGTGGGGTGGTGGCCTTGGGCTCCTCGGCCCCCACTCTTTCTGCTGGCCTGATTTCATCTGCAGTCCCGGGGCGGCTCCTGGGTTTGCAGTAGCGGTTTTTGCACATACACTGGTCTACGATGCACTGGCACGCCTTAGACTGTGGGATAAAACTCGTAGTGGACTTAACTTTAGACACGTTGATCCCAAATACCAGCTTTAGATACTACCACTCACTCATTCCCCATGTTCACAGCCACCACCATTATACCTAAGCTTCACACTGGTCACCAGACTGGCTTGAATACACAACATAATAAGCACAATATATTCTACAACTTCACATCTCACTCTCACTGTAAAATAATATATTCTTCCACCCTTTCTATTTCCTGCCTTGAGTCTCTCCTCCCTGCTCCCTGCTCCCTTCCTCTTCCCCCTCACCCTCCACCCAGGTGTAACACTGCTCTCCCTTTTTATATCCTCCCTATAATAAAGTGTTTCTTACCCTTCCTTAGGGAGGGCTGGTGATGGTCACAATTAAGCAATAAAATACATTTATTTATTTTAAATTAATTTATTTTATTGCAATAACAAAACATGCATTGCTGTCTCATAATGATTACACTTCTTGTAGTGTTGACCTTTGACACCATGTGCAGACAAGTGAAAAAAAATAAAAAATAAAAAAGAATTTAAAAAAAAAGTCACATTTTTGGGAAAAGGGGCAAAAATGGGATAAAGGGAAGATGAAAAATGAAAAGAAAAAGATAAAAAGGGTTAAAAAGTTCCCCTTTTTAAGGTTTTCTGGGGGAAAAATAATTATAATGTAGACATTAAGAGCCACATGTTGAAAATCACTGACTTAAGAACAGCTTTATCATGGTTTTAGTAAATTAATTTAATAAAGTACATTGGGAGTCGATGGTTGCCTCACTATTAAAACCACTGCTCCACTCCTATGAAATAAATACTTTTAAAAACAACATTTTATTTCCTTTTCATTACAAACATTTCCTGTTTTGTTTGGTTGTAATAAAAACCTAAAAGTGTGTTAGTGCCACCTACGTATGTGGAGAGTAACTACAGTTAAAGAAGTGAAAACACAAAATAACTTCTTTATCGGGGCGGAGCTAGAAAAAAATCAATGGGGTGGTAAGAGAGGGGCAGGAATTTTCTAAAGGTGACAACATTTATCAGACGTACATAAAGCATTCTGAATTATAGGGATGGGTATCACCAAGTACCTCGCGATGCAATATATCGCGATATTTTCGCCCGCGATAATATTATTGCAATACCACAATAATCAATATATCGCGGGAAAATGAATCCATGATACATCACAACAACTGTGACTGAAGAAATTCAGAGTTTATTTACTGCATTGAATCTATGAAAATATGGCTTTAAATCAGTTGTTTTTACTGTAACAAACTGTAAGCAGATGGTAAAAAGTGTCACTGGCATGTTATTATTATTAATATTATTATTATTTTAACATTGACATGTTAATGACGCCACAATGTTATATAACTAAGTATAAAAACTTATTTTAAGGGACATATGATGAATTTGTGTAAAACAAAAATAGAGAGTGTGGGATCGTTACTATGTTTTTTCTTTTTTTCTGATACAAATGTGTGATCACTGCTCACTGCAAATGTGTAAGTGTTGGCAGCTATGTTTTTACCTCTTTCCTCTCGTGCACAATGTAAACAACGCATTTCCGTGCAGCTGTCGCGATACTTCCGCGTCTTCTTCGTTGGTGTTGTAGAACGTTGGCTCTACAGTCAGGAAGTGGCAGCGGGACAATACCTGTTGGCGGACAGCGGGCGTATAGTTCTGTGCCCGTGTGTACAAATTAAGGTGGCAGCAGGGGGGCAAGGCTTTGTTGTCGGTGGCATTTGCCACTTTATGCCACCCCGGTAGAATGTTTGAGATAAATGAGCGACAGGGATGATAGACGAGCTGTGTGACAGACCATGTGTGTGTGTGTGTGTCATAAATCTACAGCATGTGTTAAATGAAGTGAAGGGACTGGAACAACAGCAGAGCTCAGCACCTGTCAGAGCCTCACATCATCACGTGTCCTCCCACTTCATTCTCTGACTCCAGCTCTGAGGTTTGTTCACTGTGAATTAGTCCTGATAATCGGCTCTGGAAAGGGGGCGGAGCCAACAATCATAATTATCAAACTTGTTCAATATTTACCACTAAAACTCCTTATATGTGTGTTTAAATGGCCTCACACACACACACACACACACACACACACACACACACACACACACACACACACACACAACCAAGTGACGTGTGACGTGGTAAAGAATGTAGCCAATCAGGAAGCAGCTGACTGAGAAATACAGAATGCTGCGTTCAAGGAACTCGGAACTCGTTAAAGATTCAACCGAGTTCAGCAGCAGCATGAAGAAATATTGTGTTAATTTTGTCGACTTTTGTCACAATTTCCATCGACTGTCTGTTCGTCTCTCTGTCCATCTATCTATCTATCTATCTATCTATCTATCTATCTATCTATCTATCTATCTATCTATCTGTCCATCTATCTATCTATCTATCTATCTATCTATCATCTAGCTATCTATCTATCTATCTAGCTGTCCATCTATCTATCTATCTATCTATCTATCTATCTATCTATCTATCTATGTATCTATCTATCTAATCTATCTATCTATAAGTATCTATCTATCTATCTGTCTATCTATCTATCTATCTATCTATCTTCTGTCTATCTATCTATCTATCTATCTATCTATCTATCTATCTATCTATTTATCTATCTATCTATCTATCTATAGTATCTATCTATCTATCTATCTATAGTATCTATCTATCTATCTATCTATCTATCTATCTATTATCTATCTATCTATCTATCTATCTATCTATATCTATCTATCTATCTATCTATCTATCTATCTATCTATCTATCTATCTATAGTATCTATCTATCTATCTATCTATCTATCTATCTATCTATCTATCTATAGTATCTATCTATCTATCTATCTATCTATCTATCTATCTATCTATAGTATCTATCTATCTATCTATCTATCTATCTATCTATCTATCTATCTATCTATCTATCTATCTATAGTATCTATCTATCTATCTATCTATCTATCTATCTTCATCTATCTATCTATATCTATCTATCTATATCTATCTGTCATCTATCTATCTATCTATCTATCTATCTATCTATCTATCTATCTATCTATCTATCTATCTATCTATCTATCTATCTATCTATCTATCTATCTATCTATCTATCTATCTATCTATCTATCCTTCCTATCTATCTATCTATCTATCTATCTATCTATCTATCTATCTATCTATCTATCTATCTATCTATCTATCTATCTATCTATCTATCTATCTATCTATCTATCTATCTATCTATCTATCTATCTAGTATCTATCTATCTAGTATCTATCTACAGTATCTATCTATCTATCTATCTATCTATCTATCTATTTTGGAGTAATTTGGTCATTTCAAAACGTTTATTTATTTTAATTCTATTTTGCTCATTCATCTTCACCCAGAAGTGAAACCTATTCATCTTTTTTTTTTTTTCTTTTTTTTTTTTACCTTGTCTGCACATGCTGTCGAAGGTTAACACTACAAGAAGTGCAATCTTTTAACAGCAATGCATATTTTATTATTGCAATTAAATAAATTTATTTATTTTCATTGCATAATTGTGACCATCACCAGCCCTCCCTAGGGAAGGGTAAGAAATACTTTATTAAAGGGAGGATGTAAAAAAGAGAGGGCAGTGTTACACCAAGGTGAGGGGTTGGAGGGGGGTGGGGAAGTTAACAGGGAAGAGGGATACAAGATAGGATATAGAATGGGTGGGGAATAGTTGTTAGGTTTTAAGTGATGCGATGTGAAATTGTGGTTGTGTATATTGTGCTTATTGTTGTGTTATCAAGCCAGTCTGGTGACCAGTGTGTGGTTTAGGAATAATGGTGGTGGCTGTGAACAGAGGAAGAAGTGAGTGGAAATTCCATAAAACAGGTATTTGGGAACAACGTGTCTAAGGTTGAGCCCAGTATGAGTGTTATCCCACAGCCCAAGGCCAGTGCATCCATGACAAATGTATTTCCAAGAACCGCCACTGCAAAACCCAAGAGCCGCCCCCGGGCCCGAAGAAGCATTCAGGCAGGCAGCAAGAGCAGGCAGCCTAAGGGCCCCCGGCGACCACCCCACGGCCAAGCAGCCCCCCGAACGCCCCCAAGATCCCAAGCCGAGAGGCAGCCATCGCCCCCCCCATACACACCCGAGAAAGCCCCAAGGAGCCAAGGACCCAGCGCACCACGCCACCGATCCCACCCCCAACCCCCAGACCCCCCACCCCATCGGCCCCCCCACCCCCGCGCCCAACCCCCCGAGGGGAGGGCCCAGAGAACTCCCTGCCCGAGGCCCCAGCGGAGGAGCCGAAGCCCACGCCCAGCAGACGACCAGAGCCGCGCCGAACAGGCAGCCAGCGGGCACCCGCCGGCGAGCCCAGAGCCAGCAGGGGCCCGACCCCAGGCCGGAAGGACCCGGAACGGATGCAGCACCAGGAGCAGCCCGCCCAGGGAGGACGACCACACCCCAAGCCGCATAAGGCACCAGGGGGCCGCCGGGAGTCCCCCCGCCGGCCCCCAGGCACCCCAACCTAGCCACCCATGGCGCCCCAGATCACCCTTCGCTGATGCCGCCCGCGCCACGAGCTTCAGTTTTTTTTTTTTTTTAAAGCCAGGGCCCCCCCCAAGGGCCAAGCCAGACCGCCCCGCCGGGATGTGGCCCCCTATTCCGGCCCCCGACACCCTACCTCACGGGGCACTGCCCAAGCAGGGGCCGTACCAGTAGGTACGCAAGGGCGCGGCACGCGCCACCCGCCCCGAAAGACCCCCCCCAGGACCGGCCCGGCCAGCAGGCCAAGCACCCCGGGCCCAGGAGCACCCCCCGGGACCAGGACCCCCCAAGGGCAAGCCCCCGGGCCAAGCCCCCCGGGGCGCCCCCCCCCCCCCCGCCCAGGACCCAGCCACGGCCCAGCAGGACCGCACAGCCCCGGACAGCCCAAGGCCAGCAGCCCAGGGCCCGCCGCCCCCCGGACAGCGCCAGCCACGGAGCAGCGCCCCCCACCGGCCCGTGAGCAACCGGCGACCCCCACCGCGGGGACGGAGGCACCCCAATGGCACACATCAAGTGCGGGACAGCAGCCCCCAGCCAAAGATGCCCCGGACCCACCCACCAGTCCGCAACGGCAGGACAGACCCACCAGGCGGCCGACAGCAACCTCCACCACCGGAACAGCTAGCGCCGCCCCCAGTAAACAGCATCACTCCGAGGGTGCCAAGCAAACCCCGCCCCAACCCCGGCGAGGACACCAGCACACCCCCAGCACACCCACCCCCCAGACCGGCGAGGCAGGCCGCCCCGGGTCCGCACACCGCGGGGCCCGCCCCCAAGGCCACCAGGAGACGAAACAAGCACCCAGCCACACCAAGGGGAGGAAGCACCCCCGCGCCCCACCAGGCCGACACCGCCCGGAAAGACCCCGCAAGGAGAGACCCCAGCAAAGCCCCCCCGAGACCCACCGCCACGCCCGACCGCACCATCCTGATGTATTTTTACTCTAAGCAGTGGCCCGGCCACCAACAGAGGAGCCAGGCCCCCACCGGAGAGGCCCAAATATGTGAACCAACCCACCACCCTGTTATGGTGCCTCTCCATTCCCCAATGGAGAGGCACTTCCCTATCCCCTGTGTGAATGTGTGTGATTAGTGAATGTATGGGGTGTAATTAAAAGAAGGGGGAAGGAGGGGAGCGGTGCTCCCCATCCTGCCTCTGTGGATATATGTGTATGTGGTGTAATAGGCCGGAGGGTGTAGGTGAGTACACCCTCCGGGGGGTGGCATGTTGAGGTGCGATTAAAATTGGAGGGATTAGTATGGTAACTAGAGGTGGGAGTGCCGCCCCCACGCCACTACATAGTGACACAGGTGGCGGCCCCCTCCACCCCCAGTCCCACCATCCAGCCCCCCAAGGGTTGGGTATGGGTGTGTGGTGCATTCTGTGAACCTATTCATCTTTTGACCTCAGTGGTAGGGGGCGCTCGAGCAACAACTATATCTATTTCACTGCACAGCTCCCCTCCCGTGCGTGCCAGAGCCAATCACAGTGCTGAGCTAGAGTCACGTGCGCGGCAAGAGCCAATCGCTGCGCACACAGCCAAGCAGACGGACTGCAAACACACGGGTGAGAGAGAAGAAGATAGTTTAAGGCTCTTTCACAAGTTTTGAGCTCCTGTGGACTTCTCTTTTGAGGAAAACAGACTTTTATTTATTATTGCTTAAAGGCTTAAAGACACACCGTGGACTTTGTGACCTACAGAGTTGATCCATATGAGTCATTTTAAATGACTCCTCAGACTAATAAACAGCGCTGACAGTATCAATGCTCTGAGCGGAAGCTTCCCTCTGGAAATACCGACTATGTAAGTTTGGAGGAGACGGACCGTCTATGGCCAGGTCATGTGACCTGGAGAATGCCTGAAGAACGTTTCACTTTACGACAGTCACGTGACCACAGGCTCTGATATATATATAGTTTTCACGTGGGGTCACAACAGACGGGCATTTCCCGACCCAACGCCATTGCTGTGGGCAGCTGAAACGAGTTAGCCTCTGTTTACAGCCAGAAGAGCAGAATATGGTAGTTTGTTGTTGGTTAATGGGTCACTAATCACTGTGATAGTTCAGTTAAACATGGATTAGCAAGGGAAGGATTGACTCTACGGGCTGGGTCAGTCGGGCTAGAGTGCGAAGCGGGGCTGGGCTTGCGTTGCGGCTGGAGGAGCAGCCACCGCCGCACTCCTCTCCTCGCCGCCGAGACCCGATACTCGGCCCGCCTTGCCGTGTCAGTGGCGCTCCCCCCCCTACTCCTTGGCCTTGTCGCCGTCGTCGATCCCCTTTGCCTGGAACAGAGCGAACGGGGGACCCGGCATGCGCGGGTCGGTGTCTGGGGCCGGGTCTCGGTGGCAACTCTAGACGCGTGCCGGGCCCTTCTCACGGATCTCTCCAGCTGCGGTGCCCACCAGAGTCTCCCAGTTTTAGTCAACTAACTGACATTTTTAGTCGACTAAATCAGTTACAGAGATATCGACTAAAATAGAAATCATGAGAGTTTAGACTTTTTTTTTTTTTTACAGTTATAGTCTAGTTTTTTCTAGACTATAACTTGTGACTAAAACTAGACGTTACGACTTCAGTTAGCGTACCAAGTCTCATTGTTGGATCTCGTTTGATTGGGTGAGATTCCTGTGTTTGGAGAAATATCTGTGGTGGGACAGAATAGTTCTATGTGTGTGTGTGTTGATATTATCATAGCTCTCTCACACACACACACACACACACACACACACACACGTTAGAATCATCTCCACACTGGCGCTAACAAACATCCAGTCACTGCAGTGGGAATAGGAATGCAATAAAACACATTAAAGAGTCAAATTTGACTGTACAAAGGATGTGAGAATGTGACGTAACGAGGGCCATAAATGAACACACGGATCATCATGTGCTTATTTCTAAAGGGAATAAAGAAAGCTGTGGCTGATTCTCACACTGTGGAGGAACGCTGTGCTAACACAGGGGAATTAAACATGAAACCATTTGTTCATCCTTAGCTTTGTGCTACAGGAACATTAGCTGAGCACGGGTGTGTTTGTCATGTGACCGCCGCCTACTTTGAGCGTGTGCTGAATTAAAACTGAGATGAAACATTTGGCATCATTTAAAGGGAAATTTCACTGTTTTTACAAGTGTGTGCTAAAATCTTCTAAATGTCCTCATTAGTAGATCTATGTCTAACAAAACACATCATTATGCACCATATTCATATTATAACCTTTTATAAATAACACTACTTTACAGTTTTACAGCCTGTGTTCCTCCATCTTTAAATCATGTGATTGATGATGTCACACCACTGCCTGTAAACAGCCCATTGTTTTCTATTGGAGTGAAACATTCAGCCTGATTTTTACATCATTTAGTAGATTTTTATATTTATCAGCTTTTTCAGTCATTAGTCTAAAAAACAGGAAAAGTTGAAAATGTGGATGTAAACCACTTGTTTACAGAAAGAGGATAAAAACAATAATAATAATAATCTATGACCACAGAAGGCGACAGTTCCAACTCTGAGGTTTGGTAGTACGGGCGACCGTGGCTCAGGTGGTGGAGGGTCGTCTTCTGATCGAGAGGTTGGGGGTTCGATCCCAGTACCTGACTATGTGTCGAAGTGTCCTTGGGCAAGACACTGAACCCTAAGTTGCTCCCAGTGGTCAACTAGTGCCTTGCATGTCAGTCCTGTCCCACTGGTGTGTGAATGTGAGAGTGATTGGGTGAATGAGCTGATATGTAAAGCACTTTGAGACTGTTTCAGTGGTGATAAAGCTCTATATAAATCATGTCCATTTACCATTTACCATTTACAATGAAGCAGAGAAGAAGAGCTCTCCTAAGGGACCTTTACTCTCCCTTAAAAAATGCGCTGACACGTTCTGGTGGCTGAAGTTATAGAGTAAATCATAGACTGTTGAAGGACTTGTGTGTGTGTGTGTGTGTGTGTGTGTGTGTGTGTGTGTGTGTGTGTGTGTGTGTGTGTGTGTGTGTGTGTGTGTGTGTGTGTGTGTGTGTGTGTGTGTGTGAGGACAGGAGGTCAGTGTGAGGTGCTGAAATGGTTTAAAGAATAGTTCTGGTGCATCTTGTAAATTCCAAACTCAAGGACCACCAAGTGCTGCCTGCCCCTCCCCTTCCTGCCCTGGTGACACGTGGTTCCTGCTCCTCACCAAAATAGCATCAGCCCAATGACACTGATGAGATGAATGGGCCTGCACCAGAGCCCACCCCGGGATGTGGGACCACACACACACACACACACACACTGTTTAGCTCCAGGTCTGTGTAACGTTTGCACTTCCTCGTTGTAGAATAACTAGAGGAAAAGTGTATTAATAGTGAGGCACTGATGCTGGTCCAGATGATGAGCACCACTGGTTGTTTGAGTGTTCAAACGTGAACAAAACTAAACTAATATTTCAGTATTTGTAAACTTGGTGCGTTTTTGAACATTATTATCCTGGTATTTAAGTCAGGGGTTCTCAACCTTGGAGTCAGGACCTCATTTGGAGTCACAAGACACTGGTAGGGGGCCTTCAAGAAACTAAAAATATTTTCTGAACAATTTCAGCCCCTTTTTGTTTATTTTTACCTTTTTTCTACAACTCCACCAAACTCACCATATTTTAACCTATTTTCATCACTTTTTCTTGCCATATTTTTGCTCCTTTTAATGTATTTTTGCTACATTACTCGTATTTCTGACACTTCTACATCACATTTAAATACTTTTTCTGCACATTTTTTCCACTTTCCAGACATGTTCAGCAGTTATAAACCCTTTCTAGCACTTTTACACCTAATGTCACATATGTTGACCATTATTGTCACTTTTAACCTCTTTTCACCATATTTCATCATTGTTTTTGACAATTTAACCACATTCATCATTTGTCATGTCCATTATTTGTCAGTTTAAACTAACTGTTCCAATATTAACACTTTGAACGTTTTATTTATTTATTTATTTTTTACCACTTTTTCTGTCTGTTTTTATCCACTCTAATTTATAACTTTTAACCAATTTCTGTGTTTTTTAAAATCCCATTTCACCTCCTTTTCCACCATTTTTAGTCACTTTGAACCATTTTATTAGTGATTAAAACCAGGATTTCCATCTTTAAGATGACTATAATAATAATAATAAACGTTCCTGGATAACAGTGGATATTATTCAGATGAATAAATAAATGTGGTTATCACAGATTCATAGAACAATGGACCATCATTTTACTGACTTTATGGATGGACCCCAAAAATCTCTCCTTTATTCCCCCTTATAGATGGTCCTGTCTCCACATGACTGTTCTTCAATGTTCATGTCTGTGTTCACCTTTATTTTGGAGGGTCACCACACTCTGGGACCTTTATTTTGGAGGGTCACCACACTCTGGGACCTTTATTTTGGGGGTGAACATGTTGAGAACCACTGCTTTAAGGAAAATGATGTGTGTTATATTTGCCATAGTCTATTATGTTATTTGTATTGTTGTGCTCCGTACTATGTAAACATGGTCTGAGTCACATCAATAAATGAAATGAAGAACTCTACAGCCAAGGGCGTCAGTTTGTTTTGAAAAGTGGGCGGGACAATTACTAGTAGTAAAAGTGACTTTAGAGAAGTGCTTGTGATGATGACTATGAATTTTACTTTAGGTAAAACTACTATAAAATGTGTCTACAGCATAATTGTCATATATTGAATAAAAACCTCTTGAGAGCTGGGACGGCACTTTTAATAAGAAGTAAAGCACACAAAATGACAGAAAAATACACAAAAGGGACAATAAAGATACATAAAAGACAGAAAAGTAGACAAAAGGACGATGAAAATACAGAAAAAAGAGTGACAAAACATTAGAAAATAACAGAAAAATACAAAAATGGAGGAGAGAAGAAGAGACAAGTTACACAAACACAAAATGATGGCAAAAATACACAAAAGGACAATAAAAACACAAAAAAGGAGCAGAAAAATGAGTTCAATACAATGAAGACAAAAATACACAGAATTATTTAAAAAACAAAGAAAATGACAGACCAAACAAATCCAAACAGCAAGAATATACATATAGAATCATTATTACAGATAAATGCCAAAAAAGACCATCACAATACACACTAAATGACAGAACACACAAACCAAGAGCAAAAATAAAGAAAAATACACAGAACGAGTGTAGAGAAAATCATTTTCAATAAGATTTTAAAAAAACACAAAATGACCACAAAAATACACAAAATAAGAGCAAAAACACACAAAATGACTCCAAATATACAAATAATACAGAAAAACACAAAATGACTGCAAAAGATCAAAGAAACTAAAAAAACACAAATAGAAATATACACAAATTTTAAACAATCTATGAAATACTAACAGATATATATATAAAAAAGAAAGCATTATGTTAAATTATATACAGTATATTAATCATACCGTTTGTTTGTGTTTATGTCGTCTTAAATTAGTCAAACTGTATTTTGGATTGAATCAGTTCATGTATTTGGTACGACAGCAAAACTGAAGCAGAAGTTAATTTATCATGAATTTATAACATTAAACCATGCGTTCCCTTAAATAGTCCTTTGTTTATTTAAGTGTACTTAGAGTATACTTGTTTTAAACAAAAAAATTAAAAGTATACTTTCAGTTAAATTTGATGTACTTCTCAGAGATACACCTACTTACAGTACACTGAAATGTATACATTACAGTCCTAGTGAAGTATATTTACTTCATACTTACATTTAAACGTTTGATATACTTAGTACAAGTATTTAAATGACATTTAAGTATATTCAGCTTGTGAATGTGCAGATTTTAGTGATTGCAGCGTAATAAATATATTTCTCTCTACATTCAAAATAGTTTTATAAACAAACATTTAAAACAAACAAACAAACAAACACAGGTTTATTGATAGAATAGTTAAATTAACAAGTCTACGTGAAACAAAGTTAAAAGTAAATCACAGTGTATATTATAACAAAAAGGGCTTATTTAAATGAAAATGGGTTAGATTCTAGTATTGTTTAGTATATGTTTACATTTTCTTACAGTATGAAATAAAGCTTTTGGTAAATTAAAATTGTATACTGTATATAAAAGTATACTGTCAGTATACTGGGTAAGTGTAAAAGTATACTTAGTATAATGCACTTTAGGTACACTTCATTATGTTAAGGGTGAAAATGATCAATTATGTTACTAAGTGTTTTTGCATTATTGTGTATTATTGTGTACTGTTTGTTACACACATTGTGGTTGGTGCCAATCTCAAGACATTCTATATATTTAATTTTTTTATTTTTTCCCCTCCGGCAAGAATCTCAAACTCCGCCTACAGTATGCTCCTGGGACGTGATATTTGAATGCAAACCGACCATATGATGTTTGCTAAATATTTTAATAGTACATGTGTAAACATGTGACTGTTTATGTGGTGTTGTTATTTGTTAACAAAAAAAATAAAAAAAATAGACAAAAAGATGAACACAATACACAACACTGACAATCAAAAACCAACAGGAAATAAAATAAAAAGCAAAATAAATTGGAATTCACTCAAACACACACACACATATAAATATACATATATATATATATATATATATATATATATATATATATATTAGGTATCACTTTATTATACAGCCAGTGTATTACTAGGGAACTCTCGGTGCATTACACATTAAACTTAGTGTCACTTCCCAGAATATATGAAGTTCTCTTTAGTATTTAAATGCAGTGGTTCCCAAACTGGAGGGCGCGCCCCGTCGAGGGGGCATTATGTCCTTAAGCATGAAAAAAAAATATTATTTTGCACTAAAATAACTGTGTTATTACTATTTAAAAATATATGAGTTTTGTAAAAGGATGATATTATTTTTTTCCAGTTAAGGTTACCTATTTTGTTTCCGTCCTATGAATCAGTACAAATACGACTTACGCTGCACGCAGTTTTAGCAAGTTTAATATGTAATACATGGAGAATTCCTCTGTAAGACACTTTCTGTTTTATAAGGAGCTAGCATATTTATTTTATGTTTTGAAAAGCATCTCCAATATACAGCTGACACAACAAAATGTATATATGTACATTTACATCAAATATGCATTAAAAGTGCAGACTGTTTACATAACATCCTGTACAAAAAACACACATTTGTAATTCTTCAGGGTTCCAACATTTTAAATAGTACGCAAACCGTCATAAAATAGTCCGAACGGATGTAGACGTGTTTCACGCATGCGTTGAAAGGATTGGGCAGTGACACACTTAACCAGTGAAGCAACAAGTCATGCTAGTGCTAGTTAGCATCATGCTAATAAAGTGCTGGAAAAAGTTAATTTACACTTGCCATTGACTTAATAATATTCCAACCAATCAGAGAGCTGGATTTGTTTCTAATCCCTCCTACTTTATTAGTACCAGTACTACATGCTGGCGCCATCTTGGAAAAAACCCCAAGAGTTTAGCTACACGAGTAAAGTGAACGAGTGCACTGGTAAACCAAAGCTGGGTACTATAGTAGAGTTTAACCAGGGTTGAAGTGCACCAACAGTTTATTCCACATGTTAGCGAGCGTTGCTAACGCTAACGTCTGCTAAGGATTAGCCTCTCGTCCAGGCGTCGTCTGCTCCTCATTTCTCTACTTTTGTGTTTCCAGACTGAAGATATGTTTCTGATTACGGCTTCACCTTTGAAGCTTCTCTGCAATCTGATGAATTACAGGAGTGGACGATGTTCCAGCGACCATCACCCACGTTTGATGATCTGACCGATGTCTCATTAAAGCTCCACTATTGATATACAGAGATATATTCAGCCTGAAAAACCTCATGAACGTCAGGTTCTTTGATTGATTTAAGCTTTAAAAGATTCAAACTGTGAACAGTTACACATCTGTAACACATGATGCCAGATACAGTGTGTGTGTGTGTGTGTGTGTGTGTGTGTGTGTGTGTGTGTGTGTGTGTGTGTGTGTGTGTGTGTGTGTGTGTGTGTGTCAGTGCTAGACATTAAAACACACTTGACATGAGAGGAAAAAAATCCTCTGCCGTTTGTCTACCATTCAGCTGTCCCAGCAGGCCACGCCCTTTTCCCGCCCAGCTGAAGCAGGTGCAGCTGATAATCCACTGATCAGCTGGAGACCTCAGCGCTCATGTACCTGTGAGAGGAGGTTCTTAGTTTGTGCAACTGATTTGTCTGATTTAGGTGTGAATTAGTGATTTATTGCTATTTTTCTCCATTTGTTCTAAGAAACTCAACAACATAATATTTGAGGTTTATTTTCCCAAACTCGCCTGTTTTCTGGAGTTTTAGCCTCTGAAAAATCACTTTAATGACGCTTCTAAAAACAGGCTGTTTTGGGGCCTACTTATGCATGTGCATGAGTGGGCGTGTCTATAGACGCAGACGTCATGTCTCACTCTGAGAAGCAGATCAATGTCACTAAAGTGATTTTAATTTGCTTTTCACACACTGTTGTTATTGTTTTCAGCTAAAAAAAAATGCACATTACAGTAAAACACGTGTGTGTGTGGTGTGTGTGTGTGTGTGTGTGTGTGTGTGTGTGTGTGTGTGTGTGTGTGTGTGTGTGTGTGTGTGTGTGTGTGTGTGTGTGTGTGTGTGTGTGTGAGGCCCTTTAAACACACATATAAGGAGTTTTAATGGTAAATATTGAACAAGTTTGATATTTGATTGTTGGCCCCGCCCCCTTTCCAGAGCTGATTATCAGGACTAATTCACATTGAACAGTGAGTGATTGGTGTTATACTTTGAAAAAGAATAACAATTAAAACATTTAAAAAAAAATTTTTGAAATAAGTATTTTTTTTTAAAATGATTATTATAAATTAGGGAAGGCAAATTTAATTGTATAGCGCATTTAAAACACAAGGCAACTCAATGTGCTTTACATGATCAAAAAGTGCAACAGAAAATATTCAACTGCTTAAAATAAATTAAAACATTAAAATCTGAAGAAAAAAAAAATCATCAGTAAAATCAATTAAAATCATCAGTAAAATCATCATGACATCATCAACATGACCATAAATCTCTCTCTCAATCATACACAGTAGAGAAAAATAGTTCCTTTAACTTTGATTTAAAAATGTTCATATGTGATGCTGACTTCAGCTCTGATGCAGTTTGTTCCACTTCTTTGCAGCATAACAACTAAAAGCAGCATCACCATGGTTACTGTGAGCTCTGGGCTCCACTATCTGACCTGTGTCCATAGATCTCAGAGACCTGCTGGGTTCATACCTGACTAACATCTCACTGATGTATTCTGGACCAAACCCATTCACACATTTATAACCAGCAGCAGAACTTTACAGTCTCCTCTGAGGCTGACTGGGAGCCAGTGTAATGTGTTCTGACCTCTTTGTTCTGGTTCAGACCTGAGCTGCAGCGTTCTGAACCAGCTGTAGATGTTTGATGAAGACCATTACAATAGTCCAGTCTGCTGGAGATAAAAGCATGGACCAGTTTCTCCTGATCTTTCTGAGTCATTAAACCTTTCACTCTGGAGATGTTCTTTAGGTGGTAGAAGATGTTTTTGTGATAGATTTGATCTGATGCTGAATGTCAGATCTGAGTCAATCAGAACACCAAGGTTTTTGACTTGGTCTTTATCTTTTAAAGATCCAGACTCAGATAATTGCTGACAGCAGTCCTCTTTTCATTGTTACCAAAGACAATCACCTCCGTCTTGTCATGGTTTAGTTGAAGGAAGTTTTCACTCATCCATCAGTTTACTTTTTCTAAACAGTCACACAACACCTCAATGGGACCATAGTCATCTGGGTTCAGTGATAGATATAGTTGTGTGTCATCTGCGTAGCTCTGATAATCAACCTTACAGTTGTGTAAAATGTGTCCTAAAGGAAGCATATAAAGGCTAAACAGAAGAGGTCCAAGAACAGATCCCTGAGGAACCCCACAGGACATTGGTAATCTGTCAGATTCAAAGTTTACAATGTTTACAAAATAACTTTGATCCTCCAAGTAGAACTTAAACCATTACTTTAACATTTAGTCCAACCCATGTTTACAATCTGTGTAACAACATTGTATGATCTACAGTGTCAAATGTAGACTTAGATCCAATAGAATGAGAACAGATACTTTTCCTGAATCAGTGTTCAACCTTATGTCATTGATCACTTTGATCAGATCAGTTTCTGTGCTGTGATGAGAACCAAAACCTGACTGAAATTTATCAAATATTTTGTTGAATGTTAAGAATTGACTCAGTTGGTTGAAGACCACCTTCTCAATGATCTTGGCCATGAATGGAAGGTTCTGATTGGTCTATAGTTAGCCAGTATAGAGACATCCAGTGTTCTCTTTGGTACGGTGCCTGATTGGAATGATCAGTTCATTATCTGACACTAATCAGTGAAAATTGACTTTACAACAGTTTTAAAGAAGTTTGAGGGTTTTGTGTCAAGGCAACATGTTGATGATTCAGAAGCATTGTCAGCGTGATTCTGTTTACATCACGTGCGTCAATCATGGCGAGTCAATGCGAGAGCAGGACGAGCTTCTCAGAGTGGAAATACGGGCATTATTTTTGTCTCCAAAAGATGCATCAGTGAAGCTAAGCTAATGCTGCGACTGGATTTTAACGGACTATGACTGTTATCCAGGGACAGATCAGCCAAACTATTGCACGGTATGTTGTTGTAAATATGCAGCCTGTCATTACTGCTGAGTCACTGCTAACAGCAGCTCATTAGCCTGATCTGTTTAGCATTGAGTAGCTGAGAAAAATGCTGTGATCTAGTTTGTCCACATTTATTTTTATAAGCATTTTCAACAGCAGAATGAGCACCTGGAATATACACAGCTTACTTTACATTACTGTGCTAATGCTGAAAAATTACTGTTTTAATTTTGGAGCAGCTGTTTTGTGCTTTATATGCACATCATTTATGGTTGTTTTATAGCAGTTGATAATTATATTATTACATCACTAATATGAAGCTGTATGGACACAAATGACCCAAAATAAATAATACATTCTTTAATTCTAAGTAACTCAAAAGTTACTTTTTTCAGTAACGCATTACTTTTTGGTGTAAGTAATCAAAATAGTAACTGAGTTACTTTGTTAATGAAGTAACTAGTAACAGTAACCAGTTACTATTTTTTAGTAACTAGCACAACACTGCTCACCACTTTATAGCGTCTAGAACGACGATGACGATGCTGCTGCTGCGATTTATAGTCTGCAGGTGTGGGCGTGACCACCAAGAGGCAGGGGCGGGAGCAGGATTTCATTGACAGAAATACTTTATTTCTTCAGAGAAATTATGAATTTTTATTATTTCTCTTTGTCTACAATTTTTTTCACCGTGTTGTAACATTAAAAAAAAATGAATACTTTGCAATACAAATTTTATATTCATGCTTAAAATATTCCCAACCACCCCTTTCCCAATTTAATTTTAGTCTGTCCTGAGACAGAAGTTAGAGGGTCCGTGATGCGGATTTGGCCCGGTCCCATTTCAAATTGCAAATTGTATGTTTAGCGCAATCCACTGCAAACTGTGACACAGCTTTGGCCCAGACCTTCATAACCGTCATGTGTGAGCTACGGTCGTATTTGCAGGCTTTAAAGTGGATGTGGCCCAAAAAATTTGGTGGTCAATTAAAACTTTTCCACTTGGTTTTATTTTCTGAACTTTTGAATTTTGTATCACCATTGTTATCATTTCCTAGTCACTGTGTTTTTTGTCACTTCAATTATATTAAGAATTTGGAAAAACTGTAATGAAAACATTTTACCACTGGGGGGGCATTGCCCCCTCTGCCCCCCGCAAACTCCACGTATGTCCAGCAGATCTGTCGTAAAGACTGGGAGCGAAGGAAGTGACGTAGTCTACGTGCGTGCGTTGAAAAGACCAGACTCTGACAAAGTGAACTTGTGCATGAAATCACTGACATCACATTATTATTCAAACAGGTTTCCATAGTAACAAGGCTTGCGTGTGAGGGGGAGGAGCCTGAGCCTGTTCTCCCTACGCTCCGTATCCAGGCTTTACCACGGGCCGGAGGAGGAGGAGGAGGAGGATGAAGGTCCTACATTCCTGTGCAGCTCACCCTGATTTATGAGCACCACAGTGAGACTAAAAAGGCTCCACAGCTGGTTAAAGCCAGCTGCTGATGAGTCATGACAAGCCTTTGAATTGTTGCCTTTGTTGTGCTGCGTGTGGATGATGGATGTGTCTTTGAAAGCTCAGCTCCTTCATTCCATAATCATTATTTCTTTATAGTTGTGGAAGAGCTTTGCTGTCTTATCACATTTCTCCAGAGGTGGATCTGGGCTCCATACAAACCCAATTAACAATCAATTTGAGCCAGTGTCAGACAGTGTGGCGCCTGGAGGGCGCTAAAAGCTTTTAATATCAGCAGTTTTGACGTTGTCTCACAGTCTCCCATCCTGTAGCAGTCTGCTGTGTGTAAAGGATCCGTCGTCAAGTTTAACCACATCAGCATGGCCGAGGCCTACACAACGCCAAAATTACACCAAATCACGATAGAACTGGCAAAATTACACAAAATGACTATCAAACTGGCAAAATTACACCAAATCACGATAGAACTGGCAAAATTACACAAAATCACGATAAAACTGGCAAAATTACACAAAATCACGATAGAACTGGCAAAATTACACAAAATCACGATAGAACTGGCAAAATTACACAAAATCACGATAAAACTGGCAAAATTACACAAAATCACGATAGAACTGGCAAAATTACACAAAATCACGATAAAACTGGCAAAATTACACAAAATCACGATAAAACTGGCAAAATTACCTAAATACACAAAAACAACTTTATTTTATTACAGAAAAACCCCAAAAATTACAGATAAGTTTCTAAAACAACGCCAAAAACAACATAAATTACCAAATTACAGAAAAATACACAAAATGACTCCAAAATCACACAAAACAACAACACGTATAAAACTTTGTTTTTTTTTATCCCTCGTCTGAAGCGGCTCAAGTGTTTTATAAAGTTTATGAAAAATCCTGTGTTTTTTCTCACTGTCTGATGAAACGTTTATTGATGATATTTCAGTCTGTTTGGAAAGTGAAAATGATAATAAGCGATCAATTAACTACACATACAGTGTGTGCTTTAAAGCAACACACTGTGTGTAACGCTGTAAAAGAAACAGCTTTTGATCAACATGTATTTACATTTTTACACTGTGTGTGTGTGTGTGTGTGTGTGTGTGTGTGTGTGTGTGTGTGTGTGTGTGTGTGTGTGTGTGTGTGTGTGTGTGTGTGTGTGTGTGTGTGTGTGTGTGTGTGTGTGTGTGTGTGTGTGTGTGTGTTATGATGACGTCTATTGACAGAATCATATGAGAATCATGTTTGATTGATCAGAGCTTTGATCAGTCGTTGTGTCTCCAGCTGTTTCGTCCTCATGACGTTCGCTCTGTGACTCTTTACTGTCAGCCTTGTGCTTACATTAGAATCAGTTTATAAGAAACAGACAAAATGACAGAAAATGACACAAAAACTATATATTATATATAATATTACACAAAAAATACACAAATTGACACTAAAAAAAACCATAAAAAGAATCACAGAAAAACTACAAATTAATAACTGAAAAATACCACAAAAATACAGAAAATGACTCAGAAAACAGACAATATCAGAAAACATGCAGATACAAGACAACTACAAATAAATAAATAACAAAAAATATGCAAAAATACACAGAAAAAGGACAGAATGATTTACACTAAAATACACCAAATGTCTCTAAAATAGACAAAACAACAACAGAAACACACACACTGAGAGAAAAATATACAAAATTACACCAAAAACACACAAAATAAGACAAAAGCAACTGAAAAATATACATAACAATAAAAAATACAAACAAAAACAAGCATTCCTCTGGTTGGGCTGGACGTGAACCCTGTCAGTGCTGTCCACACATGAGCAGCTTTAAGAGCCAATCCTGTGTCTTTAAGGGCGTTGGTTGATGGCGTGTCCATCAAGGAGGACGACTCGGTCCAAACCAGCCATAAAAACCAACCAATGGCAGCGTCATAAATGTGATCACATGTTCCTCTGGAATAAATAAATATCAGCTAGCTTATCTGATGCTAGCATGCAGGATACGTCTGAGCGCTGTGTTGTTGTGCAACATGGAGAAAGTGGAAACACATGTGGATGGTTTCAGTGGGTGAACAAGGAACACTCCAGGATTAGAGTTTAGAATATAGAAACATAGATGATGTTTAAAAAAACCTGTTCAGACTCTGCAGAGGACGTTCAGGGTTCATTCTTCACTTGGCAACAGTTAAATGGATCATTTAATCTAATGTGTGCCAGATTTAAGCTGAGGAAAAAAAACTAATGTGACAGTCAGTACGTATAAATAATATATAAAGTACGTAAAGCACCAACATTATCATCAATAAATGAAATATATCAGTCCCTGCAGGAACTTCACTTTACATTTCCTAGAATTTTTCCTAGAAATTTAATTTGGTAAATTTCCAGGAAATTATTTGATGAAAATTGCAGACTTTGGAGGGAAAAATGAGTTCTTTCAACAATTTGTGATTACAAATGACTGCCATCATGTAATAACAGCATGGAAAACTGTACAGCCCTGCAGATACTGTAAAGTTTGATTGGTTTTGAAGGTTCTGAGATATGTAGAACTGAATTAGTTGGTCATTAACACAATGTTTCATGTTATTTTTACTTTGTCTTGGAAGGAGAACTGGATGCTTAAAGGGCCACATTTGGCCCCCGGGCCTTGAGTTTGACACGTAAACAAACATTCTCTGTCAGACAGCAGCTGTACTATGAAGCAGGATATAAATATGCTAAGTTAAGCAAGTTGATTTCAGCCTGGCTACGTGCACGCTCCAGTGACAGGGGGCGGAGTTAGCAGCATCAGACCAATCACAATCACAGAGAAACTGGAGAGAGAACTTACGTCACTATTGAGGAATAATAAGAATTAAAATACCTAATTCAGACCAAAAACAACACTGTTGCAGCAAAAGCAGGAGGAAAAGAACGCAGACAGGAAGTGATGACACTGTTAATAATTAAAAGTATGAATGAAAATGTGGTGAAATTGGATTTTAAAAACCACTGAAATTGGTTCAAAGTTTAATATCAGAGTGGAACAGAAAGAGTGTTTAAAAAGGTTCAAAGTGTCAATATTGAAACAATTAGTTTAAACTGGCAAATAATGGACATGACAAATGATGAATGTGCTTAAATTGTCAAAAACAATCATGAAATATTGTGAAAAGAGGTTAAAAGTGATAATAGGTCAACATATGTGACATTAGGTGTAAAAGTGGTGGAAATGGTTTATAAGTGCTGAACATGTCTGGAAATGTGTAGAAAAAATGTGTAGAACAATCATTGAAATGTGATGTAAAAGTGTCAGAAATGTGAGAAATGTAGCAAAAATGTTTTAAAAGGAGCAAAAATACGACAAGAAAAAGTGATGAAAATAAGTTAAAGATCCTCCACTGTTTTTACAAATTTGGCCTAAAACCTTTGGAATGTCCTTATTAATAGATCTATGTTGACCAAATCGCATTATTTTGCACCATATTTAATTTATTAGCTTTTTAAAATGAGATCACTTTACCCTGTGAAATGATGTCACTGATGACGTAAATCGTCCATTGAGTTCTATATTCAGAATCATTTAGCAGCTTTTTCAGTCAAAATAACAACTTGTGCTGCTTTGGGTTGATCTAAAAAAACCTCTTTTGTTTACAAAATATGATAAACAAAATCTGTGAGCCAAAAAAATGTGTGACCACAGGGGGCGACAGTTCTATCTCTGTTTAATAGACGACATGAAGAAGAGAAGAAGAGCTCCGTGCACGTAAATACACACAACCAAGATCCACTGCTGCTAATTAATGCTGACCCAAGTAAAATCTGTCTGATGCAAAGAACCGGTGTTCTAGTCAGAAATGGTTGAAGGTTTGGTTTAATGGTTTAAGTCCATTTCTATGAAACAGCAGAGTTGGAAGTGTCGCCCCCTGTGGTCACAGATCAGTAAACAACAGATGTTTACATCAACTTTTTTAACTTTTACTGATTTTTAGATCAACCCAAAGCAGCACAAGTTGTTATTTAGACTGAAAAAGCTTCTAAATGATCCCGAATGCTTCACATATAAAACTCAATGGACTGAAAGAGACGATTTACGTCATCAATGACATCATTTCAACATAGCGGCGCACAGGGTAAACTAGTCTTAGTTTTAAAAGTTAATAAAAGAAATATGGTGCTAAATAATGTGTTTTGTTAGGCATAGATCTATTAATAAGGACATTTCAAAGGTTTTAGGTCATATTTGTGAAAAAATTGGAGGATCCATTTAAAATATGACAAGTTTGGTGTAGATGTAGAAAAATGGTTAAAAAAAAAAAAAAAAATCAGCAAAAATGAGCTCAAATTGTTCAAAAAATATTCTTAGATTCGTAAAGGGATCTTACGACCCCCTTCCCTGTGTCTCACAACACCAAATGGGGTCCAGACCCCAAGGTTGAGAATCCCTGATCTCCACTACTAAATATGCTAAATGTCAACCAGTGCACACATAATGTGACTAAAAACATAGAGAATGAGAGCAGATAGCCATGTAGAGCACGTGTGTAGCAGCACAAGTAAAAGTGCAGTAATGTAAACTTCCATCTGGTTCTTCACTCAGCGCGAGAACACTTTTTATGAACACGGAGGAATCCACTTGCGGTGGAGCCCCATTTCTTGTGGAAAGTGCATTCATTCCCAGTGTGATCATGAAAATTCCCGTCCTTTGTCGCACTGGCCTGTTACTGGAAAACAATAGAAAACCACAGCGAGAGCAAAGCTCATGAGGCAGCACCAGAAAAACACCAAAGCTTTTCATTTCTCAGCTTATGACTGAAAACATCTGACAACAATGTTCCTTTTCCTTCCTCGTCACTCACACACACACGGAGAACCAAAATCAAACACGCTAATTGTTTGACTCTGTGGGGTTGTTGTGGTGGCAAAAAAACCCACTAAAGCTCCACCACCCAAAATAACTTTCTTTTTACTGCTGGGATCCAACACGGGGGATGAAACGGAGCTTTACTCCATTCATGCTCAAGGATTCTACACAACAACAACACTTCAAATGAGAGAAAAAATACACAAAAAGACCCCAGAGAACACAATAATTACAGAAAAACACATAAAACCATGACCAAAATATACAAAAATGACTTAAAAAAAACATACAAAATTAAAGAAAAATACACAAAATTACACAGACAACAACACAATGTCTCCAAGAATCACAATTTAACAACAAAAACCCAGAAAATGACTCCAACACAAAACAACCAAAACACACTCAAAATGTGAGAAAGAAAAACACAAAATGACAAAATATTATAGAAAAAGACAATGAAAATATTCAAATTGACTCCAAAAACAGAAAATGGGAGGAGAGCAAAACAGAAAATTACTCCAATAACTCACAAAACTATTTAAAAAAAAACCCACAATTTAATAACAAACACACTTGACATGAGAGGAAAAAAATCCTCTGCCGTTTGTCTACCATTCAGCTGTCCCAGCAGGCCACGCCCTTTTCCCGCCCAGCTGAAGCAGGTGCAGCTGATAATCCACTGATCAGCTGGAGACCTCAGCGCTCATGTACCTGTGAGAGGAGGTTCTTAGTTTGTGCAACTGATTTGTCTGATTTAGGTGTGAATTAGTGATTTATTGCTATTTTTCTCCATTTGTTCTAAGAAACTCAACAACATAATATTTGAGGTTTATTTTCCCAAACTCGCCTGTTTTCTGGAGTTTTAGCCTCTGAAAAATCACTTTAATGACGCTTCTAAAAACAGGCTGTTTTGGGGCCTACTTATGCATGTGCATGAGTGGGCGTGTCTATAGACGCAGACGTCATGTCTCGCTGTGAGAAGCAGATCAATGTCACTAAAGTGATTTTATTTTGCTTTTCACACACTGTTGTTATTGTTTTCAGCTAAAAAAAAAATGCACATTACAGTAAAACACGTGTGTGTGTGTGTGTGTGTGTGTGTGTGTGTGTGTGTGTGTGTGTGTGTGTGTGTGTGTGTGTGTGTGTGTGTGTGTGTGTGTGTGTGTGTGTGTGTGTGTGTGTGTTTCAAACATGGAGTGTTGCGTTGCTAAGTCACTTTCTCCTCCTCATCTCTACTAACTACAGGAATAGTGCATTTAAGATGAAAATCATTTGTTTTGTCCAACTGCTGCGTCGCATTGTGTCACAAACACGTCAGATCAGTGGTCCCCAACCCTCGGGCTGCAGACCGTTACTGGTCCGTGAGGCATTTGTTACCGGACCACACAGAAAGAATAAATCATTTATAGAATTTCCGCTGTATTGATTATTAGAATCTAAAAGACGTTTTATTTTGAAAAACAACCGAATTCTCTCCGACTTAACTTTTGCCTGTGCCTCTTGACACGTTAATACACTTGTCTAGGTCACGTGATATAACATATGACGCATCACGTATCAGACAAACCGAAGCCCAAAAAATTGCGAAAATGCGTAAGATAAACAACCGTTTTTGTAGAGTTTCTTTGCAACGTGGAAAAGGCCAAATGAAGAGCCAGAAGAGAAGCTGACGACCTCCAAGACAAAGAAATCTTCTTTTAACCGACAATACCAGGAGTCATACTTAAGATACGTGTTTATCGCAATAGGTAACTCACGCGCCAAGTCTGCTCTGCATAGTATGTGGCGACAAGCTGACAAACAAGTCATTGAAGCCTTCAAAAGAACTTCGGCACATGGAGACTAAACACCTTGGATTAAAAGATCAGCCTTTGGAGTTTTTTGAAAGAAAAAAACGCGAGCAAAAAGGACAGACGCAGTTACTGAGGTCCGCCATGTCAACAAATGCGGATGTCAACTGTGAAACCTTTCACGATTGGAGAAGAACCGATCATGCCTGCCGCCAAAAATATTTGCCGTGAAGTTTTAGGAGAGGCTGCAGTTAAAACGGTAGCACCGGTGCCTCTTTCAGCTAGCACCATCACCAGGCGCATTGAGGACATACTGTAGCGGAGGACATTGAGGCGCAATTGTTGGAGAGGATTAAAAAGTCACCGTGGTATCGTAGGCAAGGTAGGCAGTGCCTACCCAAGGGTGAATTGATATTTTGATTATTTAATTATAATTTTTTTTTTTTTTTTTTTTTTAATTATCACATAATTATAAATTATTTATTTTTCCATTTCCAATAGCCTACAGTACCTATAAGTTTGAAAGTGTCCGCATTTTGTGCGTTTCATAGCCCAAATTACTAAACAGCGCTATTTCCTGGAACAGCTGCACAGTCTTTTTTTTTTTTTTTCGCTCCGCTGTAAGGCAGAGGGAGGCCACGCCCCCTCCCAAAGGCACGTCGCTCCTCTGCCTCCGTTCTCATTGCGTGATTTTACGTGTTTACACATGCTCAGTCAGGTCCCCAATGTGACAACCATTTACATGTAAAGGCAGCGTAGAGACCTGCCTTTGCACGTAACTGTGCTATGCTAAATGCTATACGTAAGTTCACAGTACATTAGTGAATAGATGACACGTGACCGCTGCTGCTACGTTCTCTAGCTAGTGGGCGGGATAACACTACAGTCAGGATGACAGCGCTAGAGATGACAGAGAAACTTTGTTTTGAGGAAAAACGACATCTTTTAAAAGATTGAGACCAACACCTGAGATACCAGACCTTCACTAAGGTAAGATCAGAACATGTTTCATACTTTTCACAGTGAATGGAACAAAAGGAAGGATTGACTTTGTGGATGTTCCTCACTGAGGATGTTCTAAGTTGTCTTTTTCTCCGTGTTTCTGTGTTTCCAACACAAACAACAGATGTGCTGTCGTGTCATGAGATATATGTTGTTGGAGAGTATGGAGGCTATAGTAAATAATGTTTATGTTTCTTTAATGGTGTTTATGATGTTGATTTTGTTAGATGGCGAAACACTTGTTCATGTTTTTTCTTTCTTATTATGAATTTTATATTTTGATAAGCGCATTGAGATGACTTTGTTGGAAATTGCTTTATACAAATAAAATTGATTTGAATTGAATGAACACTTGACAGCAGAAACATGAAATTGTCATTGGTGGTCTCGGTTTGCAACGTGCCTACCCAGCCCTAGTGGTCACGGCACGTCACTGGCAATACTACTAGTTTATGTCTCTTCATGAGGAGGATGTGCATGAGGACATGTTATGTGCACTGTTGTTAGCAACCAACACCACAGCCGCAAAACTATTCAAGTCTTTGAATGATTATATATCAGGGAAACTGCATCGGTCCTTTTGTGTAGGCATGTGCACGGACGGAACTGCTGCTAAGACTGGACGGTGTCTGCTTTAACTACGCCGATAAAGGATGTTGCACCTGAACGTGAGTCCACGCACTTTCATTCACAGAGAAATGCTGGCTAGCCAAAAAATGTCACCTGAAGTTCACAGTGTATTGAATGATGTTGTTAAAGTTATTAAGCTGATCAAAGCACATGCGTCTGTTCGATCAGCTTTGTGAGGAGATGGATGCACAGCACAAACGCCTTCTCCTACACAGAAATAAGACGCTATCCAGAGGAAGATCACTGGCCAGAGTGTTTGAGTTACAAGAGACGCTGCAGAGATTGTTGTCCGAAAAAAAACTTTCCACTGGCAGCTGATTTCAGTGACAAGGAATGGGTCGTCAGACTTAGCTTACCTGTGCAACATATTCAACCTGCTCAACAAACAATCTGTCACTTCAGGGAAAAATGACAACTGTGTTCAAGTTGGCAGATACGGTAGCTGCATTCAAAGCCAAACTGGAATTGTGGGGGGGCGTGTGGATGGGGGATATTTGACATGTTTCAAACACCTCACCTGGGCAGGCATTCTCCCAGCTGCTGTCGACCACCTCTCTTTGCTTTTACAAGAGTTTAAGCGCTACTTCCCAATCACTAAAGACCCACAAATAGCAAAGGAATGGATCTGCGACCTGTTTGTGAACAAAGCGGGCGAAGAGGATCAGCTGCTGGAGATCACAAATGACAGTGACCTTTGAGACTACAAATCAGCTGATGTTCTGGATGAAAATCAAGTCAAAATATCCTGACATTGTCACCAGAGCACTGATAACCCTGCCACCATTTTCAATATGAAGCGGGCTTTTCTGCAGTGACAGCAACCAAGACAAGGATACGGAGCAGACTGGACATCAGGAACACACTGTCATTGTCATCCTTAGACGGGACTATCTTGTTGCTGAGAAACCAGCCCAGGGCTTCCACTGATTCAATGGTGAGTTGTATTTTTAATGCAATTAACATTTGTTTTTATGCCGGTCATGTTATTACATTTTTGCTTTATTTATCTGCCACAACTTAAAGGCCGGTCCGTAAAAATATTGTCTGACATTAAACCGGTCCGTGGTGCAAAAATGTTTGGGGACCCCGTGTCAGATCAAGTCAAGAGGCGATATAATGAATACTAAAAGTGGAACTGCTCCCTGAGCGCTACACCGTGGCTGCCCACTGCTCCTCAGGGAGGGGTTACATACAGAGAACACATTTAGCGTATGTAGCTTTACATATATGACAATAAAGTATAATATACAGTATATTCTATATTAAATCACAGTGTTTGTTTTAGCTGTGAGGTCGTTTGAGAGGGAGGAGCTCAGATTCATATAGGGTAGGAGGAGCCAGGATTGTCAGGAGGAGGAGCTTCTGCTCGGTGACATCATAAAGAGGCAAAAATCCAACTGTCCCGTTTAAAGCTGACATTTTACAAAATGTGTAATAACAAGGAGAGAGGAAACAGAACTTTTTACACTTTGTTCCTCTGAATGAGGCTAAAGGATGTATATTACTGTAGATAAACCATTAGAAAGTGATTGTTCATAATACCCTTTAAGTGAATCCTTAAAGGTTTGTTGTAAGCCTTTCTTTTTTTTGGTTAAACGTTTAGTGTTTGGTTTGATAGAGTCTTTATTTTGTTGTAATAACTAGACACAACCTTTTTTCTGAACAATATCTGTTTCCTTGTCTTTTATCCTGGTCTTGTTATTGTTCCTTTCCCATACTCCTAGACACCATAAGTAACGTAACACCATAACAATTACAGAAAAACACAAAAAACCATGACCAAAAAACACAAAAACGACTTAAAAAAAACAAAAGAAAAGCAGATAACAGGACAAAAATACACAAAAGTCAACAAAAACACATAAAATAACATAACAATATACAAAACGATGACCCAAGTACACAAAAACTACTTAAAGAATACAAAAAGTATAGAGAAATACAAAAAAGCAAAGCCCAGCACTTTGTGAGTAGAACACACGTGGTTTAAAATGTATTTCCATATGAAGCAGCTCTCCTGGTCCTGGGTCTCCTCACAGGAAACGCAGGGTCTCCTCTTTCACTCCAAACATTGTCTTTGTAAATAAAAATCACTGCATCAGCACATCATAGCCTTTCTTTTGCTTCAAACTTCTTTAATATTCAAAGTATGTGTGTGGAAATGTGCCGCCTCGTCACTAATCCTCTTCCTCTCAGACAATATTTGGACATCAGACTCTGAGCGATGAGAGGAAACTCAGTCTCTGATGGATTTAGAGCAGATGGAACAACTTCCTGATTAAATAAAGCTGCTTTACAGCATTGGATTGGATAAGGAATGTTTGTAAGATACAGTGTTATCATTGGAAACTACATAATTACAATTAAAATACACAGCACACTATTAAAACACGCAAAATGACTCACACAAGATGACTACAGAAATACCAGAAAACTGTACAAAACAACGACAAAAATACACAAAATAGCTCCAAAAACACAACATGGCAACAGAGATATCCCAAAAAGGCAAAACACACACAATGACATTAAAGGGGATCTATCATGCTTTTAAATCCTTCCTTTTTACATATAAATCATACAGTTGTGGTCTATATAAAGCAGAACTGCAATGCTTGGGTCTGAATTCCTCATTATTATAGCTCCACCCCTTTTCTACCCCTTTTCTGATGTGCTTCTGAGAGCAACTCGTTTTGGTGCTGTCTCTTTAAATGCAAATGAGACACTCCATAGCCCCGCCCCCCTTCAGGTGACACTCGGTTCAACTCCACCCTGCTCGGCCATTTTTGTAGTTTGATAGAAGAGATACGGCTATGTAGCGGAGCATAAACTTTTTATTCAGAGGTTATTTACAAAATGTCAACAACGTTAGACTTGTCCATCCAGCCTTACATGTTCCAGCCAGAGTCTGACCCAGTGGAGCGAGATGAAAATGAAGATGATGAACCTGCAGAACCCTAACAAGTGAGCTAACACAAGCACCGAGCTAACGCTAGCGCCAAGCTAACGTCACGAAATGCATTTTAATACAGTCTTTTCAAAGACAAAAACATCAAAATGAAATGACTAATGAAAACTTTAGACTTAAATTAAATCACGTAGGCCATATCATCAAGGATCTAAAACGAGCACACAGCGCTAACATATGAAGACGGTGCAACTGCTAATGCTAACAAAACAATGACAGGGACGTCTTATCATCACACTTTTTAGCGTTATTTACCGAAGTGCTCTGTTCATCGTCTCCAAAGATAGAAGGAATTGAACCCTCAATCAGACAAAGTCTTTCTGTAAATCCTTCTTTATACTGGTGGAGGTTGATGAAGCAGTCATCATTGAAGTGCTTCACACACACAAAAATGACCTTATCCACAGATGTGGTACATTTCTATAAAAAATAAAACTCAACCAGACACTTTGAAAAGATTCTGATGCTGGGAGACGGTGTAATGAAGTGTGTGGGTTACTACATCCAACAACCCAACATTTTGACTTATCCTCTCGTAACTTCTGCATCCTGGAGCTTGGACTACAAAATAAAAGCGAGAAATAAAAATGGCGGATCGCTCGAAGTGTTGGGCCTGGAGTCGATGTCCAAATTTGGCAGTTCTGCTGCAAATACTGTGATGTAATAGTTCAAAAAACATAATAGAGAATAGAAAAATCAAAACAGATTTAAAAATGGACCAAAGCAGAATATAAAGATATCAATGGAGCACCTGAAGAGACTAATTTGAACTTTTCTGTACTTCTAAACACTCTAAATATACAACAAAATGCATTTAAGGGCTAAAAAAGTGGATTTAGCATCATATGTCCCCTTTAAGGAGGTATGCTACAAATCTAGATAACCTCTTATCGCGCAAACTTCCAGGACTTAATCTGTGTGTGCAGGCCTACAAAGGACACTGAAGCTGAATCACTATGGCAACTAGTCTTTCACAGCTAACCTGAGGGGTATTTCATCAAAGTGTTCTCAGTAAAGCCAGGCTTATGTTTAAACCTGGTTTAGCTAAGCTGTCCGTGACTCACCTTGGAGCTCCCCAGCTGAGCCAAGCAAGCTGACTGTGTTTAGCTTAATTGGACGTCCTTATAACACCCCCAAGACTGATCACAGATTACATGATTAGAGACGTGACGTGCATGCGCTGCAGCTTTTATTATGAATAACAGCCAATAAAAACCAATGCTGAGACCAACAGGACGTGACATCATCTGTTACTGAGCAGTGAAAATAAATGACGGACACGTTTAACAAGTTTCTGTGGTTTGAACGTTTTAAAAGTAGTAAAGGTGGTGTTATTTAGTCAATTTAACATAGAAAACAACTGATCATGTGAGTTTTTTTAACACCTGTCAGCGTTTAATAAAATATGATGATGTAACTCGCAATTAAAGTGAAGAGTGGGAAGGTTATGTTTTACCCTCCGTTTATCTGTCAGTCTGTCAGTCTGTCTGTCAGTTAGCAAGATAACTTGAAAAGTTATGAACGGATTTTCAGAGAAATTGATAAATGGGACAAGGAACAGGTGATAAAATGTGGTGATGTTGTGGCTACCAAAAGAAAATATATATATACTGTCTATACAGTATATCCCATTCATTTTCCCATCCACACTGTGGAACTTATGACGATGTCATAGGTTCTCTCAGGGTGTGACTCAGCAGAATAAACCAAGCCTGCTGATTAAACCTGGTCAGGAGCAGGTTTGACCCATGGACTGTGTTACTATGGTAACCAAGGTGTTTTCTCGTTGATGAAACCGCTGTTCCAGTTAGAACCCAGCTTAACGGAGCCTGACTCTCAGGTTAAACCTGGACTTAACGCTGAGCTGGGTTTGATCAAACACCCCTCTGGTCCTGACCAACCGTTTCTCTAGTTTAAATGTTAGCTCGTGATAAAGTCCCGCCTCCTGACCAATCAGATCTCTTAGAAAACCAGCTGTCCAATGAAAGGTGATGTGATCACGTCACTGTGTAGATCTGATGTGACGCTGACCATAGACTGTAAAAAAAAACCGCTGACAGGAGAGAAATGCAATCCTTTCATTTACTGATGAGGAAAAATAAGATTAATATCTGACAAACTGACTAAATAAAATCAATAAAATAAATCAGTTGATTTTGCATCGGGCGCTTTTACACCGATAAATTAATGAATGAATTCATGTAATCTGAGGTAAGAGCCTCAGTCCTGTAGATAATATAAATATAAATATATTCCATCTTATGATGTAGATCTATATGAACACAGGATCACAGTCACAGAAACACGTTAAAAAGAAGAGAAAGTGAAACTTATCAGAATGTTTGTTTATTCTCCGTTTATAATCTCACTAATGTAAACATTAACACATCAATTCCTGCATTAATAACTTTTCTGCTTTTACTGCAGCACCACTGGTGTTTATGGTCTGAATTATGAATTTTAATTCTTCATATTTTTAAACTTAAGCAACACGTAACCGATCAGGACTAGGTTATGAACTGAATCAGATCTGATAGACAGTATAAAAGCTCCGCCTCCTGCACTACTGTTGCTCTTCCCTGTCATCATAGATTTATATTCATTATATTTAAGATCATAAACTGTTCCTCCTGTGATGACGCTCTACCAGTTCTCTCCATTGATTGGTCAGACGCTGTAATCTCCACCCCTTTCACGTGAGCTCGCACGTACAAGGATGAAATCACTTGGCTTGTTTTGATCAACGTTCATAGTCCAGCTCATATCTGGAAAGGAATATTTGGTTAGTTCTAACCAGCTAACGGAGATGATTTGTAGCAGAGGCCCTAAATGACTCCAAAAACACAAAACAACAACAAACACTGACTCCTCCTCTAAATAGTACCAAACACTGCTGTGTTCCCGTCACCCACAAAAGCATGGGTGGTCATTATTTTGCTTCTGTTTTTAGATTTTCCTCGGATGGGTACAATCGGCAGTTTACAATGGTGCCACTTGACACCAGCATGTTGACACAGACCTCTCCATGCTTCTCAGCTCGTTCTGAATCCTTTTCTCTGTGGAGTACAGTGGGGTGCTTCAAGTTACACTTGGAACAGGAAATCCTTTTGCGGCAATGCTTACTAATGTGTCCTGTACACAAACAACTCAAGCAAATGCCATTTCAATTTAAGAATTCCATCTTCTTCCTGTGCTCCATCCTTCCCAACTGTGCACACCTAACAGTGTGTGTTCTGCACCACAGAAAATGCATGCATTCATTCCTGGTGTTTCCACTCCGTCTTTATTTGCTGGCTCAGGTTCGTTCTCCAATGGTGGTGGCAAAACTGGCTCCTTTGGATCCAAACTCTGACTTCAGTTTGTTTGTTCCTCTATTTTCTCTTGTAGGAGAATCGTGTATATTGCAGAAGTTAGGATCTGTTAGAATCTTGATCTGCTTCTCAATAAAATCTGCAATATCACTGAACTTTGCTCTTAGTTGCTGCTGTTCCTGTAGCTCACAAGCTTGGTTTCTCCATCCATCTCTGAGTTTGTAGGGAAGCTTTTTTCAGCATATTTGAAGGCATATCCAAGTCATGAAGATAATACACATCTTCCACTGCATTACAGCAGCCTCTGAGGAATAAACTGTAGTCCTGTGGTGGCTTCACATCCTCTGTTCCTATTGTAGGCCACAAAAGCAACTTTTTGCTCTTTTAATAAAGCTTTGGCTCACAAATATCTATGATCTGGCTCTTGGTATTAACAGCTCCATGTCCGTTAGTATATTGTTCCAGGAAGTATAGACGGTCTGAGTGGTTTGTTGTGTTTTTTTAGAAAGCCTTCATAAATGTGTGATATTTTAATAGATCACCATCAAATATTGGGATCTCTCTCTTTGGTAGAGCTACAAGGCATTGCTGTTGTATGAGTTGTTATTTCATTTTACTTTCTCATAATGGTAAGAACATCATTGTCTGAGGTAAGTTGATGAACATGCATGTTAACGGTTCTCTTTCAAACTCTGAATATTGAGGAACTTTATTGTATGAAGGTGTTATATTTTCCATCACAGTGTGTGTAACTGACTGTTTTTCATCGTTGTTTATTGTTTTCTGTTTTGCAGCTGCTGATGGATGAAAATCCTTTTCATTTTCATTTTTTCAAATATGAATTCATTCCATCTGAAACCTTTGATGACCTTTTCCCACTTGTTGAGTTTGTATTTTCAGTATGTTTAATTTCGTCATTTTTTCAGCAATTTCAGTATCCAGTTGTAATTTTTCTTTCCTTTTACGCAGTTGTTCCTCTTCTTCCAGCTGTAATCTTGCTTTATTTTTGCACAGCTCTTCCTCTTCTCGTGCATGTTTTTCATTTAACAAGCTTTGTCTTGTGGCTAAAGCAGCTAGCTCAGCTTCAGCTTTTAAACGTGCAGATGAACTTTTGTGAGATCCAACATTGGAAACACTGGTTTTACTTCATCTTCATTTACATCACAAAAATGTGATAAATGTTGATTTATTTCAGGTTGTTCCTGTGGGTTAGTGTTGTATTGTTTCCTTTATCCATTGTCTTGTTTCATTTTTAAATGTTTCAGTATATTTTATTTATATTTGATAAACTCATCTCGTGGCAGTAGTGGCAACAATTCATCATGAGCATTATTAGTATATTCAGAAAGTTTATTTAATTTACCCAGATATTCTTTAATTGTAAACATATTTTCTCTGTGTTTCATAAGCTCCTTTGCGCTCATTTTGCAGTTTTCCACCTTATTCACCAAAGCCTTTTCAGTGAGATTGCTTTCTCTCCTTTTCCCAGACTCCATTTCAGAGCACGAGATGTCACCACTTGTTTGACTCATTCTGACTTTATACTGTATATAATATCTATATTTCACAGGAAACACACACTGGATGGGTTCGTGTACACTTTACCACATGTAGCAGCATGTGATCGAAGCAAAGCGGTCAACAAAAAATAAGGCATCCTAGCTCTCCTTTCTCATCTGACAGCCGGAAATACACGCCCTTTGAACTAGCCGCCCTTTACCACCCATCATGTGACCCCGCCTCCCGTGCGTTACCACAGCAACCAAACACCGTGTCACACATACACAAATATCCTATGTTATGGCTGCTACACCCAGAAAAGGAGTCCAACAGCACAAAACAACAAGCGCACACAAAACGAGAGAAAAATGTTCAGAATGACAACGAAAACACACAAACCTGTTGTTTGATAAGAGAAAAACACAAAATGGCAAAGAAAAATGAAATCTAATAAAAAAGTGATTCTAATAAAAAATTAATCTAATAACACAAAATTATAAAAAACAAACAGAAAACAACAAACACACTTGAATTTTGTTTTTAGCTGCTGCCCAGTGCGCTCTTCTGGCTGATTGTCATGGTAGCTTGTGTTATCTTTGCTCTATAGATGATGGCTTTTTATCGCGCTCGTGCATGTGAGTAACTCAAGGTTTACATGCTCAGAGTTGATTATTCCACTTCATACCAGCTGTAATGGAATCAGATAGTCAGAGTTTGTTGAACCTCCTTTCTGAGACACCCCCCGGAATCTCAGAGTTTCCCTTATTTGAGCCCCAACATACTCAGAGTTTGTACATAACCCAATTTCTGGAATACCCCTCCTGGGTTGAGGTCAATTATAATTGTAATTGCGTAGTTGATAATTAATTTCAATTATGGTGTAATTATAATTGTAATTGTAATTTTTTTTTAAAAAAACTTTTGCTGTCGTAATTGTAATTAAATTGTAATTGAGTTTAGATAACTGACTTTGTAATTGTAATTGCCATGAAAATCCTATAAAAATTGACAATTATAATTTAACACAAAACTGTTGAACCATGTTACAGTTCTATGTGTACACATATGTAGTTAATGAATATTAAAATATGTTTCATATCAAGCTTTACCACATTTTACCATTTAAAACAAAATTAATCTAGAGGTATACTGACACAAGAAATATTTTCATTGATTAGGAAGCCTACCAAGGTAACCAATAGATAGGAAATAAGTTAGACATTAGTTTTTAGTGTATTTTACAGCTGATTTAGGACCAGGTAGTATTAGAGATGCTAACAGAAAGCTAACACATGAGGAAGGTTAACTTTAATTAGGTTACTTATTTTAAACTCAGTAATTGTCATTGATTGTAATTGAACTTCGGTAATTAAGAACATAATTTTAATTGACTTTCTGTGGATAAAAAATAATTGTAATTTAATTGTAATTGAAAAAAATGGTGACCACTGTCATCATAATTGATATTTAATTGTTCATTGACAATTGAAAACGTAATTGTAACTGAAAAATGTAATTGACCCCAACCCTGACTCTGCTGTTGTTGTTGTTGTTGTTGTTGCTGTTGTTGCTGTTGTTGTTGTTGTTGTTGTTGTTGTTGTTGTTGTTGTTGTTGTTGCTGTTGCTGTTGCTGTTGCTGTTGCTGTTGCTGTTGCTGTTGTTGTTGGTGGACACATTCCCTCAGACGTCTGATTATCTCCTCATTTGGAGAGAATCAGACGTTCTTTGGCCTCGTTATTGAGTTTTTTTGCCAACTCTAATGATGCAGGTGAAACTTTCTGTGCTTTAAGTAGCTCAGCTTTTTAAAATTCACTCTGCACTTTCCCACCTCAGCTGTCCTGATTAGCTACTGATTAAAAGACTGCATTATACGTGCTAACGCTGCAGAGGAAAGGAACCATGTTGTGTTTATGTGGGTCATCAACACTCACAGGTGCTTTTCGGATGTCTGGGAAGTGTGAAAATATCTCCAATTAGAGCAACGCAGTCTCAGTCTAGAGCGTAGAATGACTATACGTTTGTCCACTGTGCAGTACGTACACATCATAGACACCAGGGTTGGGGTCATTAATAACTGTATCGTGTAATTGATCAATAATTACAATTATGACGTAATTAGTAAGGATGCAGTAAGGCATCCTTAGCTTTTTTTTAACTTTTCAACTTTTTCAACCCATTTCAACATTTTTCAACCTTATTGCTAATGTTCAGCTAATGCTAGGTTAATACTAGTGCTAGGTTAGTGATAATGCTATGCTAATGCCATTGCTAGGCTAATGTCAATGCTAAGTTAGTGTTAATGTTAAGCTAATGCTAAGTTTTGGCTAATGCTAGGTTAGTGTTAATGCTAATGTTAGGTTAATGCTAACACTAGGCTAATGCTAAGGTAATGCTAATGCTAGGTTAGTGTTAACGCTATTGCTAGGCTATTGCTAATGCTAGATTAATGCTATTGTTAATGTTAGGCTAATGTTAACACTAGGCGAATGCTAAGTTAATGCTAATTCTAGGCTAATCTTAATGCTACGCTAGGTTAATGCTAACGTTAGGCCAATGTTAACGTTAGGCCAATGCTAATTCTAGGCTAATGCTTTTACTGATGCTAGGCTAATGCCGTGCAACGCAGCCCAGAACCTGCATCCTTACTTGCATTTTCTTCAGGAAATGCAAATATTGTAGTTATAATTGAAATTGTATTTGAAAAAAATGTAATGTGTGTAATGTAATTATGATGGAAATTCTATAATAACTGTCAGTGCAAAGGCATAAACATTGAAAAATTTAGGATTTTCTTTTTTTAGATAAGGCTATATTGTAAGGCTATCATAAGAACTTAAAAACTAGTTAAAATATGATGAGCACACTTACTGTAAACTAGGGTGAAAATCAAGGAAGGCAATTTTTTTCTGAGATAAGGCAATCATAAGACATGTTTTACAAAAGAAAAAACAGAATTAAAACTCATTCAGTGCCATTGACGCATTATTACATCATTTACGTTTTTCACGGAGATTACTAGAAAACTCCCTGGCGGAGGTCCCTCATCAATATCTAAGCTGTAATGTAATGTAGAAACCAACTGTGCCCTGAAGGTGGCAGCAGTGCACCTTTAGATTTGAGATTAGCCACTGATGCTACCATTAGCTAAGGAGGAAGAAGCAGGTACAGTGAGATTATGGCGCTATGAAGTGATATTGTGAAGTATTCAGCAGCTCACAGCTCTACATACTAACACAGAACATGTGTGGACCTGAGTGGATTATTGATTATGTTGTGATTGTGAGATAAAACCATCAGCGAACCAGGCCAAACAGGTCATCTATGCGCGTCGGGAGGAAGAGGAAGTTATGTCTGTGTGATTGAAGGGGGAGAGACTTGGAGGAACGCCAAAATACAGTAAGAAATCCATTCAACTCTGACATAGATATTAAAATAATAATAATGTTGCCATCAAAAGCCTGGTCTCAGTGTTGTTATTTTGTAGTTTTATAGAAGGAAACGATGTTGAGGTGTCACTAAAGCAAAAAAATAATAAAATGAAATGCTTCAAAGTCACTAATAAGTTTTTTCAGAAAAATATGTTTTTCTCAGGTTTTTGTCACAAACTGGCGATTGGGTGAAACTTGCCTCTATTCAACTGATGATTACAGAAGAACAAAACAAGCTAGAAGCGCTCCTGCATACCAATGGGTGCCCCTGCTTGGGCAGTACCCAAAGTACCGCCTCTGGTTTGCGCGCGCCGCATGCCGGTGTGGCGGTCTGGCTGGGCCCTTGGGGGTGGGTGGGGCGGCGGGGGTACTTTAGCAATAACTGAGGTGCATCGCGCTGGCGGTGTCAAAAAAGGGTGACCTGGGGCGCTTTGCGGGGCTGGGTCGGTGCGCCTGGGGGGCTGGCGGTGCGGCGTGCGGAGTCCCCTTGTTGCCCAGGGCGGCCGGGGGTGTGGTCGTTGTCCTCGGGCATGCTGCTCCCAGTGCTGCTTCTATTCCGGGTCCTTCTGGCCTGGGGCCCGGTCCCTGCTGGCTCTGGGCCCACTGACGGGTGCCCGCCGGCTGCCCGTTCGTCGCGGCTCTGGCCATCTGCTGGGCGTGGGCCTTGGCCCCTCTGCTGGGGTCTTGGGCGGGGGGCTCTCTGGGCCCTCCCCTCGGGGGATTGGGTGTGGGGGTGGGGGTGGTGGTGGTGGGTTGTGGGCGGTGGCGGGGTGCGCCGGCTCCTCAGCTTCTAGGTGCTTTCTCGGTTGTGTATGTGGGGGCGGTGGCTGCCTCTTGGCTTGGTGTCTTGGGGGCGTCTGGGGGGGCTGCTCGGCCGGTGGGGGGGGGTTGCCTGGGCTCCCTGGCCCTCGCTCTTTCTGCTATTCTGGCTGCGTCCTCGAGTCCGGGGAAGCGCTTGGGTTTACAGTGGTAGTATCTTGCACATACATCGGACTATGATGCACTAGCATGCCTTGGAATGTGGGATAAAACTTGTAGTGAGTTTAACTTTAGACACGTTGATCCCAAATACCTGTTTCAGGTATTACCACTCACTCCTTCCCTCTTCCCACAGCCACCACCATTATAGTTAAGCCTCACGTCTACAACTTCACATCTCACTCTCACTTTACAGTAATCAACTCCTCCCCACCCTTCCATTTCTCTTCCTTGAATCGCTCCTCCTTGCTCTCTTCCCCCTCCTCCTCCCCCCCACCCTCTCACCTAGGTGTAACACTGCCCTCTCTTTTTATATTCTCCCTTTAATAATGTGTTTCTTACCCTTCCTTAGGGAGGGCTGGTGATGGTCACAATTATGCAATAAAATAATGCAATTTATTTAATTGCAATAACAAAACAACAAAAAAACGAAAAAAATGCATTGCTGTCTAAAAAAGATTGCACTTCTTGTAGTGTTGACCTTTGACAGCATGTGCAGAAGAAAAAAAACAACTTTATTCTCAAAATTTTCGGCTATAATATTGACATTTTATTTCATATTAAACAATAAACAAAACATTTGATGCAGATCAGAATCAGAATCAACTTTATTATTTGTAGTAGGGGTGGCGCCCTGCAATCCTTACTAAACTCTCACCCCACCCGAGAGTACCCCAATTGTCGTGCTGAATTTTAGGGATTGATAACATCTCGTCCTATTAAGAATCTCATTGCACATGTTACAGAGCAACAGAACAACAAAATTTAATTTCAGTTTCATCCCGTCCAAGAAAACATGAAAAGACAATCACATATAACACTTCTAACATGGGCGGACAGGAGCGGACATGAGCGGGGGAACTGTGGTTAACCACAAGATGGCTTCTATAATTACACATATTACTGCATACACATACTGTACATACATCAAAGTTGGCCCTAATTCGCTTCCATAAGTGACCACCGCCCACCTTTAGAGTTAAACCTATTGAAGTATAATGGTGGTGGCCATCAACAGAGGGAGAGTGTGAGTGGTTATAGCTAAAACTGGTATTTGGGATCAACGTGTCTAAGGTTAAGCCCAGTACAAGTTTATCCCACAACCCAAGGTCAGTGCATCCAAAAGTACAGCCATGCCGGCAGCAACAATGGGAGCCAAGGAGCCTCAGGCCACCCCCCCCACGACCGAGCATTCCCCCCCAGATGCCCTAGAGATCCCAGGCCGAGAGCCAGCCACCGCCCCAGATACACACCTGAGAAAGTGAATTGATATTTTGATTATTTGTTTTAATTATAATATTATTATAAATTATTTATTTTACCATTTCCAATAGCCTACAGTACCTATAAGTTTGAAAGTGTCAGCATTTTGTGCTTTTCATAGCCTTAATTACTAAACATCGCTATTTCCTGGTACGGCAGAGACGTTACACAGTCTCACTCTGTTGTAAGGAGGAGGAGGAGCCAGGAGGAGGCCACACCCCACTCCCAAAAGCACGTTGCTGCACTGCATCTGTTTCCATAGTGTGTTTTTATGTGTTTGCACATGCTCAGTCAGTTCCCCAAGATGGAAACTATTTAAGTAAAAAGGCAGCTCTCTACGCTGCCTTAGGATGTAATCGTGCTATGCTAAATGCTATATGTAAGTTCACAGTGCATTAGTGAATTGATAGAGCGTGGCTGCTGCTACATTCTCTAGCTAGTGGGCGGGATAACACTACAGGAAGGATTTTACAAGATGGAGACCAACACCTGAGCTACCAGACCTTCAGCAAAGGTAAGGTCAGAACATTGTTGGTATTTTCTACAGTGGATGCTCCTCACTGAGGCTGTTCTGAGTTGTTGTTGTTGTCATTTTCTCCATGTTTCTGTGTTTCCAACACAAACAACAGATGTGCTGTCGTGTCATGAGATATATGTTGTTGGGAGATTATGGAGGCTATATTAAATATTTTTTTATGTTTCTTAAATGGTGTTTTACGATGTTGATTTTGTTAGATTAACACTTACCAGCAGAAACATATGAAATTGTCATTGGTGGTCTCGATTTGCAACACCCTGCCTACCCAACCCTAGTGGTCACGGCACGTCACTGCCAACAGGAGAAGAATTTCCCTCTTATCGTGTCTTCCCATTGTCTTTGTTTGTAATGTGGCCACGCAAACATTTTGCGCTGCGTCCGGTGTGAACGCAGCATTAAGGCTCAAGCATACTTTGCGCACAAAACAAACTCCATGTGGACTGTCCGCTCTCTTCAGAGTTTACATACATACTCTGCGTAGTAGTTTCCATTAAAATCCTACATTTCCCACAATCCTTAGAGCTTCTCTGTAGTCCTTGTACTCTTGGGACATGTTTTAAAGGTGTCAGTACTTTTGTAGCTCGTCTTCCAGTGTCTCCACTAAATTCGTGTTCATCTCTCCTCAAAAATACTCGGGCAGAGTGCGCCACGCTAATTAAATGCAAAGCCCAGAAATTACGATCGCACAGACTTCTCTGCGTAGTTGGTGTCACACAAAACACTGTTCGGCATTGTATCGACCCACATTAAATGTAACATCGACCTTTATTTCACCTCCTGGTGAAACAGAGGAGAGATGAGCACGAGACTGGCAGACGAGCTATGACAGTAGCAACACTTTTAAAACCAGTGTTGGGCAAGTTACTTTCAAAATGTAATACATTACATATTAGTAGTTACTGTAATTTAAAAGTAATTTGTTACACCACATTATTACTGTCTCTGAATTGTAATGTTACTGTCAGAATGGGGTTTTATTTTGGAGGGCAGGCTGGAACTCCTGGCCTCCTCCCAGCAGCTTTCTCCTGCTGATTGGTCATATGGTGTATAAATGGGGAGGCTTTGCTTCACTATGGGTTATCACTTGCTATCTGGGCTCGGTTTGATGCCAGTAATTCCTGGATTCTACAGCAAGTGTTTCCTCCCTGCATTTTGGACATTCTTCTTGTTTACCCTCGCTCTGTATTGTTGTGGGGTTTTTTATTACCTCTGCCTCCCTGGACTGACCACCTGTGTGCTGAATCCCTGCTTGTCTGACCATGCCTCACAAAACAATAAATATTGGTTTATTGCATCTGAGCTCCACCTCCGTTCCTGCATTTGGGTCTGCACCTACACCTGTACGTGACAGTTACACTACTTCTGAGTTACTTCTGAGTTACTGTCACTAAAATAACCAAAGAAGTATGACTAGCATTCTAAAATATAGTTTATTACAGCTGATTATATATCAAGTGGAGGGTCATGTGGTATAGCATAATGATTAACAACTTAATATAATATGCACAGTAAAGGCTCGTGGTGCAATACAATAATTAACAATTAACGTCAGAATCACAAACACAGACAAAGTTAAAGTCTGGTAAGTTATAAAGATATTGAAAATATTTAAAGTTTAGACCTATTCATATGAAACACTATAGAGCTAGAAACAACTAGAATGTAACCTATAGCCTTATGACGTGACAAGACGCACAACCTCTTTCTTTTTGTCTCTATTCTTTTAATTAAAGCTCACAGCACAAAGCTGCCATGCAGTGGGATTGGTAAACTTTTAAATATCGCATGTTCATTTACAATATCTGTCGGCTTTTTTAGTGCGCTAACATGGTGACCACTCAAATTGTAACACTATTTTATATGAGCGCCCGATACAAGCAAGTCACGAGATAACATGACCACCAGTCAACATGTAATACAATTTACTAAGCCCTCAATGCAAACCAGTCATGACGTCTATAAATAGAAACACTAACTAAGCGTGAAAACAATCCAGGGAAATGTATCAATTTCAACTGCCGTCAATACGACGGTGGCGGAGGCTCCGGTTAGCTCTACTATTGTTTTTAGCTGCAAGTTAGCAGCATTTCTACTGTGAATGTCTCTACAAAAACTACTTCTAAACCAAAAACTTCTGTATGAGCCTCAGTCTCAGCCGTACGGCACAGTGTCACTACTGAGTGTATGTCGCTGTTTGTAATAATAACACGCTAGATAGCCGCATGACCCAGTGCCCATATTGTATGACTGTATGGTATGGTACCACTCTCTACGACAACGTTAGCTTACCTTGTCATTGCCAGCGTTGGTGGGATTTTGCCAACAAGCTTTTTAAAAGCCGGTGATTCCACTGTTGACAGAGGACCACATACTCTGCCACCAGTCTTCTCACTTCTATTGGTTCTCGTAGCATGGCAGACCAAGAGAAACTTCGTTTCTGCTGCTTTGTCTGACTCTTTTCTGCACTTTTGTCCTCTGCTCTCTTTCTCGCTCTGTCAGCTTGGTGTTAGCGTGGCACCGGTCCAGGTGTTTCTTCAAGTTACTGGTGCAGTTTTTCACATCTCAGGTTAAAATACGTTATAACGTGCATTACTGAGATTTGTAATGAATATAATATTACCAAAATGTTATTAGTAATGCGTTTTATTACTGCATTACAGCAAAAAGTAATACATTTCTGTAATTGCGTTACTTTTGTAGCACGTTCCTCCCAACACTGTTTAAAACACCTTCCAGGAGAACAAGGACTACAAAGAAGCTCTAAGCATTGTGGGACATGTAGGATTTTAATGGAAACTATTACACTGCGGTGCACCCAAGTATGTAAGCTCTGAGGAGAGCGGAACAATCCGCGTAGAGTCCGTTGTGTGCGGGGTCCGCTGGAGTATGTTTGAGCCTTTACATTTAATGTGGGTCGATACAATCCCGAGCAGTGTTTTGTGTGAAACCAACTACGCGGAGAACTCGGTCGTAAAATCTGAGCTTTGCATTTAATTGACCTGGCGGAGTATGCGCGGACTCCATTTTGTCCGTGTCCGCTCAAGTATGTTTGAGCCTTTAGTGATAAACCTATAGAGGGTTTTTATGGCACGTCATCAAACAGGAAGTGGCCATATTGGAGGTACTCAGCAGGTAAACAAAGCAGATGCTGAACATCGAACTAAAGGGAATGGTGAATTATTGTGGTGTTTTTGGCTGCACCAATCAGTCAGACCGTGAAAAACATTTGGAGTTTTATAAACTACCAGAAGTTAGAACAAATCAGGGAGAACAATGTCAACAGTTATCAGAGGAAAGGAGGAGCTAGTGGTTAGCGAAGCTAAACCAGGCTCTACGAGGCAAACATCTGGACAACATCTGAATTTGTTTGTCCCATTTCTTGTCAGGTTAGTGAATTGTTGATAACAGTGGCTCTGAACTCATTTTAAAGTGTGATAATAATATATTTCATATCAAGTTACTGCATGTGGCATTATAGACTTAATATAATCACATTTAATAACCTGCTACAGTAACAACACAGTTATTAAAATGTAGAGCTAAAATATAGAGCTGTTCAGTGAGAAAAATCTGTGACTACAGTGGATGAGATACACAGCACGTACAGTGGTGAAGGCTGACTGTATTGTCTGTGCTGGGGCTCGACCATCACTAGCAACTTCTCCTTTTGATTTCAATTTAACAGCTATTAATTGTGTTCTTCCTTTATTTAAAAAGAAGCTGCCTGTTCCTAAGCCGTGTTTTGACCTGACGTACAAATAGCCCGCTGTATCAGGACCAGTAGGATCGCCACCAACTGCTACTGCGTACGCAGCCAACTGCACTTGTTTCCTGCGGGAAGCCATTCCAGAGAGTGTGAGTGTGGGGCTTTTACCTCCAGTATGGTGTGCTAAGAACATTACGGTTGGACCTGCAATGAATGATAGCCTCTTTGAAGCTTTCTTCCTTGAACAGGATGAACCAAGGTCTGATCTGTGGTGGTTATGTGGTGACATGCGTCTGCGTCCTATTTTACCGGCTAATTGGCATGGCATCTGTACATTAACTTTACTCATTGCTCCTTTTAAGATAATACCCTACATTTCAAAGGATGAAGTTGTTGCTGCAGTTGGGCCTCCTCCACGTCGTCCCCGCAGAGCTGCTCCACTTGGCTCCTTCGACAAAAACATCTACATTGATTCTATTGGTGTTCCACGTGGGGTACCTGATGAATTTAAGGCTCGGTGTTATTAAAATTATGTTCTGTGTATTAAATAAGCACAAAAGTTCACGTTGATTAGCACTGTGTTTTATGATCTTTCAGAGTCCAAGGCAATGGTTGAAAAACACTTTACCTAACACCTGAAACCACAACTGTTTGCACTTCTCACTTATATCTAGATGTGATATAAGCAGGTTCTGTACTGGACAACTTTGTGACACCAACTCAGGTTGTATTCTTTTGTCCTCCTTGATTTACCTGTTAATAAATCAAGTCATTATTGCAACTAAGAAGGCATATCTCTCATTTTTTGGTTTTTAAGGTACAAGCCTAAAATAATTCCATTAACAATTTCTCATTGTATTCCAGGTCAAAGGTCTGACCTTTATCTAAAGGATGACCCAGATTGGGTTAGGGTTCAAATCAGCTAGTTGACCATATCAGGATACGTAATAGAGGGAAAACTCTCTGGGTCATCATTGATCCAACTCCTATGAATCTGCACCACCAATAAACACTAACTTTTCCAAGTATTTCCTTGTATACCTTTGTATCTATAACATATTTTGAGGAGCTTTTCTGTGGTTTTGGACATTTATCCATCAGTGTTTACCTCTGAGTGTCTCCAATATGGCCGCGCATCCGGGTTACTGCCCAGAACGTGACGTAGATGAAAACCCTCTATTGAAGGTGATCCAGTCCGCCTCCGCCGCTCCGTGTTTTGGCTCTGCCCACAGCCAGCTGCTGCAGAGCTCTCTCCGCTCCGTGTGAGCTGAGCTCCAGTCCGGCGGAGCTCAGCTCAGCGCTCGGTGTGTGGATGAGGCGGTGGGCTAAGGTGGGCTAAGGTGGGCTAAGGTGGACTAAGGTGGGCTAAGGTGAGCTACAGCGACCGTCAGAGCACCAAAGCCCCGCTGCAGCAGCCCGACAGAGCCGCTGTGACGCGTGCGGAGGGAGCCTTGGGCTGCGGGCGAGCCCGGGAGTCTGCACCGGAGGAAGGGATCGTTACTTGTCCTCCTCGGTCATGGAGCTGTCCGGACCCTGTCGACGGGGTGAAGCCTCGGGGAAGCGGAGCGCGTTTGTTCTCCGTGACTGCGCACTTTGAGCGGCCCTGCTGGGGGAGTCCGAAGCCCGGTGCTCACAGCACGAAGCTCCCCGGGACCTGCGGTGAGTAGCCCGGCCTCGGCCCCAGCCCGGCCCGGTAGATGCTCCGTCTTCTCACGGGAACATGCAGGGAGGAACCGGGAAGGAAAAGAGGGAAAGGAGCCTGGAGGAAAAGCTCCATGGGCTTCAAAGTGTTTTAGAGAAATCAATAACACACACACACACACACACGCACACACACACACACACACACACACACACACACACACACACACACACACACACACACACACACACACACACACACGGAATTCACTCCATTTAAATTTTAGTCACACATCAAAACATTTAGTCACATTTTCTATTTGCAATGTAAAAAACTTAATCTGTAATATTTATCAAAAATTCACTAATTCAATATTTAGCCTATTATTCTTCTAATTCCATCTGCTTTGAAAAAAGTCTTTGGCACAAAAATATGATGGTGATTAAGTTTGTTTTACGAGTAGTATTTATAAATTAATTAACACAAAATTGATTCCCATCATTCCAAAAATGTAATTAATATTTATTAATATTCCAATGTATTAATACTCTAAACATATACACGCA
>NC_041060.1:35451039-35583562 GCF_900634775.1 Gouania willdenowi
AAAAGTCACAAAATTATGGGAAAAAAATGCACAAAACAGCAAAATTACATAAATTTCACAAAATACACACAAATGACTGAGAAATACACAAATGTATGATGCAAATATAAAAAGTAACAGAATATACAAAGATACAACAGAAATACACAGTAAGTCCAAAAACACACAAAATAATGGAAAAAATACACAAAATAGCAAAATTACATTTTTTCCCCCAAATACTCACAAAATGACAGAGAAATCAGATGTTTGATAAAAAAATTATGAAAAACGAACAAAGAATATAAATAGATATACACAAAATGAGTCCAAAAATGCACAAAATTACAACCAAAATTTTAAAAAAATTATGAAAACACGTGAAATTACACACATTTTTCCAAATACACACAAAATGACAGAAATACACAGTTGTGCGATAAAAATATGAAAAATGAACAAAGAATATACAAAGATACGACAGAAATACACAAAGACTCCAAACACACACACAATCCAAACCAAAATGTACAATTTCCGTCAATAACTAAGATGTGATTATTATGATGATCTTAATGTGGAGCTTAACGGTGACCTCGTTCATGAATGTTGGAGGGAAAAAGATTTTAACGTTAAAATAAGTGTCATCATTGTTCCCTTTAGTAGTTGAAATAGCTGGTCTGACTGGTTAATGCTATGTTAGAGACAAAGTGATGGAAACTGAGCTTCATTTTCACACGTTACAAAACCAAAGGCCTTGGAATGAGTTGTGGTTTTTATACATACGTAAATAAGTTTGATTTAAACACATATAATAAAAACTGTAGCTAAGCTAAGCTAAGCTATCAACCAGAGCATTAACACAGGGAACAACAAAGAATTTTTGTTTGTTTTTAGAATAATTTTCAGTATTTTTCTCTCATTTGGAGTATTTTGTTTTTGTATATTATTGTGTATTTCTATTGTATTTTTGTAGTTATTTTTCGTATTGTCCCAGTGTGTTTTTGTGGTTTGTGTTATGAGTCATTTTGTGTATTTATGTTGTGTTTTTGTATATATTATATATTTTATCTATTTATGTGTCTCTTTTGTATTTTTATTGTCCTTTTGTCATTTAAAAAAAAAAATGTTCTGTGTTATTGTTGTTATGTGTTTTCTGTCATTTTGTGCGTTTTTGTTGTTGTTTTATGTATATTCCTCACATTTGGTGGGTTTCAGTTTCCCCCTGGGATTAATCAATCGACCGATATGTGATTGATGGCCGATATCTAAAGCTGATATCTTTTTTTTAAAGCACATTGATTATGAAAAACAATTGAAACACTCATGTGATATAAATATATATATGAGAAATGAAATGAAATACACCAATCGAACTCTTAACATTTATTGAACTGGCTCCTCACGTGTGGTGGGCGTGTCAGCAGCCTGGACCAGACAATACGCGTTGGAGAGAAGTGCGTAACTGCAGGCGTGCAAAAAAGCACATAAGTCCAGACGGGAGAATAGAACCCATAGTAATTAAGTTTATAAACTATTTTAAAATATACTATCAAATAGTAATCTGAAAAGTGCAAATTTCTGGTTCAAGCATCTTGACCTCAAGTATCAAAGACAAAAGATCACCACAGAATAAAACCCACTACCACGTGTTAGTAATTCATTCAAATCAAACTGCTAAATAAAAAATAATAATGTAATTTTTTTTAAATATCTGCCAAAGGCCAATCTTAAAAAAAGTCCATATATCGGTCGACCTCTAATTTATGGTGTTTTGTGTCTCATTGCTTTTTGTTTATTTGCTTTTTTGTCATTAATTTCTCATGTGGTGTATTTTGGTTGTGGTTTTGTGCGTTTTTAAAAGCAATTCTGCGTAATTTTTTGTCTTTTTGTGTGTTATGAGTCATTTTTTTTGTAATTTTGTAGTTGTTTTGTATTTTTCTCTGTTATTTTTGGTTTTGTCCTTGTGTGTTTTTGTGTGTATTATGAGTCGTTTTGTGTTTTTGTGTATTTTTTCTGTTATCTATTTTTGTGGTCATCTTTTGTATTTTTTGTTGTTCTTTTGTCTCATTTTCTGTCATCCTGGGCCTGTACTACAAAGCTAGATTTCCTCTTATCTCGCTAAGTTCCAGGATTTCATCTGTGTGCTGTACTACGAAGCTGGCTAACGTCTTACGTCCAGAGTTTTAGCCTCTGAAAAGTCACTTTCTGAGCAGTTCTGAAATCGGGCCGTATTGGGGCCTACTTATGCATATTCATGAGTGGGCGTGTCTATTAGGGCTGCAACTCACGACTATTTTAATAGTCGACTAGTCATCAATTACTGAAACGATTAATCGACTTATCAGGGGATAAGTCTTACATTTATTTGCTCTATGTTGCTATAATCTTTTAAATTTAACTTGGGTCAAATTACGACAAATGAAAACAATATTAAATAAATTAGACAATTCCCAAATTAAAGTGTAAACAGGTTCCTTACAAACACAAATTAAATTGAATAAATCAACACCAGAATGTGCTTCAGTAATAACATTAACACATTAAAAAAAGCTACAATATCTGCTGACTCATAGAGTTAATGAGCTGATATTTTATGGGTCACTGCATTAGTGTTATTGTATATAATTTATTTATTTCCTCATTTATAATAACATTATTTTATTAAAATAAAATAAAAAGCACATGAAAAACTAAAATAACTCCAATAGTGTTTTTCTTGCTGCTGAATGTAGTTTATTAAATATCTGATAATGAGTTACATAAAGTAATGGTTGATAAATATCTCTGATTTACTATAAATAAACCAGATCATTAATTACTGAGAGTTACTAATGGGATATTCTGGTGTAATAATCACAATATTTACATTACTGTCTAAAGGGACCAGCTTTATCTGTGAACACGTGAAATATCATTAAAAATATTGTGTTTCACAAGTTGGGACGAATGAATAGTGACGATAGTTTTATCTTTCATAAAAGTGTTAAATCTGACCATTAATAAATCTGTGGCTCTTTGTGTTTTAATGACAGTAAGATCTTTTTACTAGTCTCTTCCTTTCATGAAGTGGTTAGCATTAGCTCTTAGCCCAGTCTTATGTGTCGGTGGGTTAGCTTAGCTTAGATAGCTTTAGTCCTCTTTCCAGTTGATAAGTGTTGCTGCAGGTTCCTCTGTCACCGTGTTTGTGGAGCTTTGGGTGGATCTGATGGAGGAACTGAGACTGGTTTACTTTGTTGGGTGGGGGTGTGGTCTGAACTAAGTAGTGTTACGTGATGTGTCGCTGCTCGTCACAGCTTCAGGTAGACTGTGACGAGCAGAGCTAGCGGTAACAGCGACATATTCTTACCGATGGGAATGTTTTTGATGATATATCTCCCTCTAATCACGTCCATTACGTGCATACAGCTCTGAGCACAGATATATAGAAGGTAGATGAGCCACTCATTGTTCTGCTCCATCCACAGATTGAAGAAGACGGTGATGACGTAACCGACAATTGTCGACGAATATATTTGTCGGTGCCTAATTCTGTTATTGATTTTTGTCGACAATGTCGACTAATCGTTGCACCCTTGGTGTCTATAGACGCTGACTCATCAATGATCACTAAAGTGATTTTATTTATGCTATCCACTAGGGATGTAACGATTAATCGTAAGGCAGTTAAAAATCGATTCATAGGTATCACGATTGACATCGATACTTTGAAAATTGAATCGCAGTACTTTTTTTAAACAGCAGAGGGCTCCGTTCTCTTGTCCAGCAGTGGACAAGCGGCGGGCGGAATCTGCTACTACTTTCTTTCTGGCCGCCTAATACTCTTAAACATGTTCATAAATGATTCCTTACCCCTTTAGCACCGAAAGAATATCTGTAATATTACGTGAATATCTGTAAAAGTCACGTTTTTCTATTAGCTCTGCCTGCTAGCATAGCATCTCTTCTTCACTGCAAGAATTTCTGCATGCCAACCGACCACTGGGTTACCAGCGCCCTCTGCTGGTCCAAACAAATATCTGACGTAAATCAGTGAATGACGTTTTTTTTTTTTTTTTAAAGTCCAATTGTTAAGGCACAAAATATATTTTCAGTTGCACTTTTAAAAAGAAAAATAACTATTATGTAGTTTAAACCAGAATTTAAATGAATAGGCTTCTTCTTTTGTATTATTCCTTTTTTTTATTTCATTCAAGATTTATTTTTAGTTAAATTGTATTGTTTTGAATAGTTTATCAAGGGATTCTTTTGACAATGAAAAATAAAAGGAAAATAGTACAGTATTTTCTAGTTTTTTTCCCCAAAAAATAAAGGAATATTTTTCAGTCATCAATTGACTACAGTCCCATTTTGTAAAATAAATCGTGAGAGAATTGTATCATGAACCCAGTATCGTGAATCAAATCGTATCGGGAGTTGAGTGAATCGTTACATCCCTACTATCCACACACTGTTATTATTGTTTTCAGCCAAAAAACTGCATATGACAGTGAAACACTGTAAGTCCGTCTCAGCGCTTAGAGTCTCACAGCAGCAGCAGTCATTCACACTCTCATCGGAGTGTTAATCTGCTGAGTCACTTTCTCCTCCTCTGCTCTTCTAACTACATAAATAGTGCATTTAATGTGATAATCACACATTGTCTCCAACCGCTGCGTCGCATTGTGTCACAAAAACGTCAGATCAGCGATACGAGGCAATATAACAGGTTCACCAATGCACCGAACCACAGAGCGGAGTACACCTCCGCATGAACAAATAGTGCTGACACTAGTGTACGTGGAGGCGGGGCAGCAGCAGCAGGAATGTTTTGCATAGTTTTACCTGTAGCCATCACTCCTTTGCTAGCGAGACAAACAATGGTGAACTTAGGGAAGTTTTCATCAGGTTGGGGGTGGAGTCCATGGGTGGAGTTACCGGCAGAGGGGAGGGTATTTTCTTTCCCGATTTCACTTGTGACATCACAAATGTGTAAAATTTTCTCTGTGTTATCAGACTAACACAGACCATAAACAAACGACTGGATGGTTTTATTTCATATTTCATGTTCCCTTTAACACTCATGAATTCCTGCATTAATTACTTTCTGCTTTTACTGCAACAACAGTGTTGATTTTTGGTCTGAATTATGGATTTTAATTCTCCACATTTTTTAAAGAATAATTCCTCAGTTGTGACGTAAATTGTTTTCCAGTTCCTCTGTGATTGTGATTGGTCTGACGCTGATTAATTTACTTGTTGTAATCTAGATTCATAGGACAGCTTCTGTCTGACGGATATAATTATCTAGCTTTGTAGTACAGGTCCTCTGTGTACTTCTAGTGTTGTTTTGTGTATTTTCCTCACATTTGGTGGGTTTTTTGTCATTTTCTGTCATTTGTTGTTGTTTTTTGCATTGTTAATAAGTTTTTGTGTATCTCATTGTTGTCGTTTTGTATATTCTGTCATCATGTATTTTTCTTGTCCTTTTCCAGTTGAAAGATGGCACCTTTCCTATGGTATGGGGGGAGAGATGGTTAAATGTGTGCTGTTGTAAGGTTATTTATAACATCCTGATTGGTGCAGCTTAAAGGCTGGCTCATCCTCAGTGCTTTTACAAGTGAAATAAAAATATTCTTTTCATGTCTGATCATGAAGCCAAAGGTAAACACACAAAATGACAGAAAGAATACAAATAAAAGACACACAGAATAACAGTAAACACACAAAAAATTACGCCAAAATAACATTATTCAAAAACACACGACAACTACTATACAGAAAAACACACGTCAACAAAATACACAACAGTTACTCTAAAAATATTTTAAAAAAAATAAATAGACTGAGAAAAACACAGAAAAATCAACAAAAATGCACAAAATGACAAAAAAAATACACAATATCACAACAAACTATTCAAAATGACTTTCAAAACACACAAAATAACTCCAAAAACACACAATTCAGCTACAAATATATACAATAATAATAACAGATTATTGTTACTCAAAGTAACTCCCAAACTACATGAGACGACTACAAATAAAGACAAAAATAGAACATGACACAAAACAACAACAAAATACATGAACTGAGTCCCAAAAGGCACAAAAATACATGAAATAAGCAAAAATATAGAAAAACAACATTAACATAAGTCTTTGTAGTTTCCTGTGTTAATGCTCTGATTGGTCCTTATTCTAATGCTGACGTTAATGTTGGTGATCTAATGTAGAGCTACTGGGCCGCGTGTGCAGTTTGTGTGATTTCATGTTTGGTTTCCATGGCAACAGAGTTTGGGGTTTGTCTATTGTTGGGGGAAATACATCCAGATGTTTTATTGTGGATTGAAATCAGTGAGTTCTGTGAGCGGCTGGTTTAGTCTGGATTGTTCTCAGTGATGATAATGAAAACACTCGTGATTATTGGTTTGTTTCTGTTTGGAGATCAACTAGATGATCTGGACTTTATGAGCTCATGAAAAACATTCAAATACTACGTCTACTTCTCTACTACATCTACTACTTTTTCTACTACTAAAAGCAATTCAATTTATTTTCTACACCTGCAGCATTTACCATTAGGCTACTAATTACTAATATATCATTTCTGGGGTGAGCCTAGTTGCTATAGTAACCTAGAAACCTGTGTGTATGTGTTTGACAAACACTGGAATTATGTTTTTAGCAGCTGAGAAAATTAATTTATCTCGGGCTTACACAGGCCGCTGGGTGTAGCCGCTGTAGCAACCAAAGCTACGTAGCAGGTCCAGAGTAGCTGCATCTACCGGACTATAACGTATGATTTACCTAAAGCTAAGATTACCTGGTGGTCGTAGACTATTTTACAGTAATTATGCTGCAGGTTCACTGAGAAATTATTAGAACTGACTGAGTTGTCTGCTGTTTTATATCCGTTGCTAACGCTAACCTCTGCAGCCAACAGACACACGACCAAATACACATCATATGTCAACATATAGAGGTTAGAAAACTTCAGAGTTCATTTTTATTTATTGATTATCGGCCCAGGCCTAAATTAGCGCTACATGACCTTGTTTCAGCGACGCTTGTTGAAACATTATGTGGATGTTTTAGGTTCAGATGCTGAATCATTGAAGTTGTACTGCTGTGGTATGACAGGTTTACAGTAAACACATTAATGATCTCAGACTTTAGACGTTCTGTGTCACTCTCTGCCATGGTGTCAACTAAACGCAGAATGTTTGTCGTTTATTGATGTCGCGCTAGTGGTTCGGGATCGACCGATATGGATGTTTCAGGGTTGATCCCGATTTTTTTTCTATCAGCCTTAGCCGATGACCGATACCAACTGCCGATTTTCTTGGGCCGATATTTGGAGCCGATACTACTTTTGCTCCCTCAATTTACATCATAGAAATTAACACAATGAAGATAACAAATGGTATGAGTCTCAATTTTTAAAAAAGGAACATTTATTGAATTGAACAAAGGTGAGGTAGAGTGACAACAAGCTGATGCCGATACACGTACAAACCGCAAAAATCACTACTAGTGGTGTATAGTGCACGTCATAGGAACGTAACGATGCTTCGAAGCACTATTTTTGCCTCGAGGAATTTTTGTCATCGTGTTAATCGAGTAACTCAATGAATCGTTTCAGCCCTACAACCTTCACATTTGAACATTTCACAGTAATTCCCATGGAAAGTTTCCAACTTTAAAAAATCCCCAAAAGTTGAAATGTAATGTTTTTTTGAGTGGATGCTAATATTCATGTTTGGATGTGATAGTTTTATGATGTTTTTGCGTCATTCCATATCATTTCACAAATGGGCTTAAAAAATTCTGAAATTTTTACCAAATATTCTGTGATTATTTGTTTTAATTTTTCTTCCACTTTCAGCTTCCAATATCTCAGGAACTACAGCACGTTGTTTACTGTAATTTGGTTTAGTAATTCAGTGATACAGGTATAAAGATTACTCTTTCCTGGGATATAGAACATTTTTTTGTTATGTGACTTTGGGTTATTTCACCACTCGTGAATATTGACAGTTCTTTACGTGAGGCCACTGTCGACAATCTTTGTGACTATTTAGAGGAGCTGACATGTCCACCAGATAGGATGTATAGCAGATCTTTTTTCTATATTCTGAGAGAGTAGGTGGAGATTATTACTATACCATATTTACCTTTCATATGTGATGGAGTTCCTGACATATTGGAAAATGAGTATTCATCAGATCAAACTAAACATTTACAGTGTGAATATTGAATAATCACGCAATAATTGGCAAAAAAAATTAGGATATTTTGAGACCAAAGTGTGTGGGATGACATGGCTCTACTCCCTTTCAGCTTTAATTCAAGCCCTGTTTACACGAGAACGTTTTCTGGTGAAACGCTAAAGTTTTGTTGCGTTTTGGAGATGCGTTTACACGGCAACTGCGTTTTGGTGCTTGAAAATGGAACTTTTTAAAAAAACAAGCTCCGAGTGGAAGTTTTTGAAAATGAAGATGTCTGAAAAATATTCCTTTATTCTTTGGGGGGAAAAAACTAGAAAATACTGCACTGTTTTCCTTTTATTTTTCATTGTAAAAAGAATGATAAACTATTCAAAACAATGCAATTTAACTAAAAATAAATCTTGAATGAAATAAATAAAGGAATAATACAAATGAAGAAGAAGCCTATTAATTTAAATTCTAGTTCTATAGTAAACAATGCAGAACTGCATAATAGTTCTTTTTCTTTTTAAAAGTGCAACTGAAAATATATTTTGTGCCTTAACAATTGGACTTAAAAAAAAAAGTAATTGCATTGTATTTACATCAGAGTTAGTTTGGACAAGCAGAGGGCGCTGGTAACCCAGTGGTTGGTTGGTATGCAGATATTCTTGCGGTGAAGAAGAGATGCTATGTGCTAGCAGACAGAGCTAATAGAAAAACGTGACTTTTACAGATATTCACGTAATATTACAGATATTCTTTCGGTGCTAAAGGGGTAAGAATCAGAATCAGAATCAGAATCAGAAATGTTTTATTTGCCATGTACAGTTTTGAGGACAGTACAAGGAATTTGACTTGGTGGTTGGTGCACAAAACAAGCAACAAAAAGAAATAAAAGAAATAAAAACAGAACAACAAAGCACAACCCAGCAACAATAATAATAATAATAATGATAAATATAAAGGATGAGGGATAAATAAAGGATAGATAGAGAATAAAGGATAAATAGGATAAATATAAATATAAATATATATATATACAGTGCAGCAGGTATCAAGCTGGTGGAGGTGGTGATCGGGTGGGGGGGGGGGGGGTTCAGTGGGTGACTTGGGGTGTGTTCATGTGGATGGTGGCAGAGGGAAAGAAGCTGTTATGAACATGTTTAAGAGTAGAAGGTGGTCAGAAAGAAAGTAGTAGCAGATTCCGCCCGCTGCCAACACTTCTGGACAAGAGAAGGATAAATATATAGCGCTGCTGTTTTAAAAAAGTACTGCGATTCAATTTTCAGACTATCGATGTGAACCGTGATACCTATGAATTGATTTTTAACTGCCTTACGATTAATCGTTACATCCCTATCTCTATATAATCCTGAACACATTGATGCTACACTTCAGTGTGCAGCGTACACATGTAGGAGAGTTTCTTCAATGAGTCAGCTTTATTTAAAAGCCACTAGTTCTATATACAACTATAAACATGACAAAGAGCTTCATGCTAAGCTACAGACGCTACATAGAGGTTTAATGCTGTAACACACACAGCTCAGAGAGCTACTCTCTACACACGTGACTCACAAAGATACACAACAGGTCAAAAACTAGTCATTTATGCATTTTATAACATTAATAATTCATATACCAGAGACAGCCTTCATTCACCTCCTCAGCAAACATTAGTGTGTCATCCTGCACTGATTGAAACACATCACCTTCACCGCGTAGCATCCAACCAGAGTCTGTGTTAAAAAGATAGGAATTAAGCCTGACCCCAGGGTTCGGTCTAATATCTCTCAGTCGGAGTGCAGCTCTGTGATTGGTCAGAATCTGGTGCAGACATGAAAAATGTCTCATCTGATCCAAGTGATGGTGAAATAAATCAACACTTTGTTAAAGAAGTTCAGGTTAAATCCAAATAGTGACGTACATGAACACTTGTGTTTACTTAGTATGTTTTATTAACTCATTCAGTGCCATTTTCAGAACAACTACCCCCATCAGTACCAGCCATTTTCAGAACAACTACCCCCATCAGTACCAGCCATTTTCAGAACAACTACCCCCATCAGTACCAGCCATTTTCAGAACAACTACCCCCATCAGTACCAGCCATTTTCAGAACAACTACCCCCATCAGTACCAGCCATTTTCAGAACAACTACCCCCCTCAGTACCAGCCGTTTTAGAGCATTTTGACAGATTTTTAAAGACCCACAGAATATTTTGTCCTCTGACAATCTAGAATCTGACACCAGATTCTGTCAGAATAAAGTCTTTACTTTCATCAGAAAAAAAATAATTGTTTGTAGCTTGTTTCGTTCTTCTGTAATCAGAAGTTGAATAGAGCAAGTTTTACAGAAAAAGTTTTTTTCTAAAAAAAAAAACAAAATCTGTCTGACTTTGAAGCATTTTTTTTTACTTTATTAAAAACTACAACATTATTATTTTGCTATCTGACTCACAGTTGAATGTTTTTCTTACTGTGTTTTGTATCTCCTCCCCCCGTCAATCACACAGACGTAACTTCCTCTTCCTCCCGACACACAGAGATGACCCGTTTAGCCTGGTTAGTTGATGGTTTTATTTCACAAATGCAACATAATCAATAATCCAGTCAGGTCCACACATGTTCTGTGTTAGTATGTGGAGCTGTGAGCTGCTGAATACTTCACAATATCACTTCATAGCGCCATAATCTCCCTGTGCCTGCTTCTTCCTCCTTAGCTAATGGTAGCATTAGTGGCTAATCTCACATCTAAAGGTGCACTGCTGCCACCTTCCGGGCACAGTTGGTTACTACATCAACAGAGAAGCCTTATATTCACAGTAGAACTCTGTCAGTGTTTCCGAGCAACTTCCATGAAAAAACGCAATTGATGTAATATTATGTCAATGGCACTGAGTGAGTCAATAAACCACGCCTCCATCTTTTGGTCGGTTATGTTCACTACAGTAGTCCCTCGCTATAACGCGGTTCACCTTTCGCAGCCTCAGTGTTTTGTGCAGTTTTTTTACAGTGTATGAACGTGCATTGTGTTCTGCGTCCTGATTGGCTAAGGGAGAACCCACGCATTGTGTTCTGCATTCTGATTGGCTGCTGCGTTCACACTGGATGCTTCACAAAATATCCATACGTCCAGATTACATACAAAGTGGATAGATGCACCCAGATTTGAAATCTTTCCTCTGCGGCGTAGCGGTCCAATCCGGCCGTCATTTGTTGACGATGACTTCACGTCAACACGGACACTGGTCTGTTCATCCATTCAACCATGGAGTAGAAGCTGTGTGTGACCACCTGGAGCTGTAGGACACGCCCTTTATAACCAGGACTAGGAAGGATTAGGTGTGGAGGAGAATCAGTGAGGAGGTGGTAGTAGCAGGTAAGAGTTCTCTCTGTAGCACTGAGCTAGCATAGCATTAGCCGCTAATCACACCGGCTTTTTTCACTGGTAGTTTATGTTTATGAGAGGAGAAAAAGGAGCACAGCTCCTCACTTCAGCAGACAGTGAAACTCACCCAGTTGGATGTGTCGCTGGTGGGCGGAGCTTCGCTTCAAACTCGCATATGAAACTTGCACACACTGAAGTGCTGCATGTTTGCAAGTTTTCTCCCCGACAAAACCCACAAAGTGTGTGGGAGGGGGTTTACAGCCTTAATACATGTATAATAATTGTAAAAAATACAGCTGACTACTTTGCGGATTTCACCTATTGCGGGTCATTTTTAGAACGTAACCCCTGCAATAAACGAGGTACTACTGTACATTGTTTTTATGCTTCCAGTGTTTCATGTAAAGAGATCGTTTTTAAAATGTTGTCGTGTGAATGTGGAACTCTTTGGAAACAAAAATAGAAACAGAAGCAAAACATTGTTGTGTAAACAGGGCCTTAATTTATATTTTTGGATATTCCCAAAATTCCTGAGCTGAAATTCCTGCGGAAGTTTTGCCACCTTTGTTGTGACAGTGGCCACGTTTACATGGGAGCTTTAATTCAGAATAAAAGTTAAGTCCTCTTTAAACTGACCTTGTAAACACTTACTTCCTGATGCAAATTTAATTCTGAATGAAACTGAAATATGAATTAGGTGGCTGGTTTATTCTGATTTTAATTCCAAATTTAATTATTTAACTTTCTTGTAAACATTTAATTCCGCTTTAAGTTAATTTCGATCATTCTGAGCATGTGCGACTTGGCGCTGGTGACGACATAGTCCAGGATGGTCGCCTGGACTAGAGCCGAGACTATTTATTTAATAAGAGCTTTAGAAGACATTAATATTATGAAAAGAGTGGATGGAAGAATAAACATGAGGACAGTTGAGTTTTATCAGTGAGCATTGGTGGGGCTCAGAGTCAGCGCACACACACACACACACACACACACACACACACACACACACACACACACACACACACACACACACACACACACACACACGGAACAGGCTTCATCGAGACATGAATCATCAAAGCTTCACTAATGACACTTAGATCATTAATAAAGTTATTTTTCACTCATCATCCTGTATAGATGGAGGTAGAACAACTGTTGCATTAACCGCTGGCTTTGATTGACCAAAGTACAGACTTCTATCTCTCTCCTACTGTTATTTGTGGAGCTGCTGCTTCAAAACTACAATAAAAATAAAAGAGAAAACAGTTCTCATGGGGTCTTCTATGTTGTAGCCGATAATACAAGGTTTGTTGTGTGTTTCATCCCAATAGACGTGGATATGTCATGTTCTCCCCCTGTCCAATCAGAGCCTTCCCAACCCCCAGACCTAAAGAGGAATTAAATAAAGCGCTTTTCTAAGTGAACATCAACTATTATTTCCATGTAAACACAAAGCAGAACACTTTAATTCAGAATATTTTAATTTGGAATAAGTAATTCTGAATTAAAACCAGTCTGTTGGTTGGTTGAAATCCTAAAGTGATTCAGTGGTCCTTGTGTGATGACTTAGGGTCGTTTGTATCTGGAGAACAGGGTGCAAAACGCAGGACGAATGGCCTCCTCCTCTTCATCATCCTCCTCTTCATCCTCCTCCTCTTCATCATCCTCTTCATCCTCCTCCCCCTCTTCCTCCCCCTCTTCCTCCTCCCGCTCCATTTGTCCGTGTCGTCCTGTGAGGAAGTGTCATCTCGGCTCACGTTGCACAAATGGTCTCACGCCGGCCGCTGTGAATTCTGCCGACTTTTTGTCCAACTGCCACTTTCCATATCAAAGTGTCTGCATTTCAATGGACTCAGGCTTCCACAGTCTCCCACCACACACACACACACACACACACACACACACACACACACACACACACACACACACACACACACACACACACACACACACACACACACGCACACACGCTCTGTGCTGCTGGATGGTTGCGTGTCTCTTCAGCAGGTTGCGTGCTTTCTATTTTTATTTTTGGGAACCACAGTTTGTGTTGGTGTGTGCACTGAATGCAGCGCTAACACAAAGTTTGTTTGGTTGTTTAAAACACGACGTGCGTGCGTGTGTGTGTATGTGATGGTTTATTTCCACAGATTCCTGGTTTTCTCTGACCGTGTTTACATGAGAGCTTTAATTCAGAATAAAAGTGAAATCCACTTTAACTGACTTTGTTGTTAGAATGAAAGTTAAATGTGAATTAGGTGGCTGGTTTATTTTGATTTTAATTCCAAATTGAATAATTCATTGGTCTTGAAACATTTGATTGTTCTGAGCATGCTAATTCTGGATTAAAGGACATCATGTAACCGTGGCGACTGGCTGCAGTCTGTAGGGAAAGCTCTGTGAGCGAGGGATGGAAATGCCATTGGAGGCACAGCGGGGGATGGATCACATCAGAATGTTCTGAAAGAGGCCAAAAGCTGGACAGGAAGTGCTCCTGGGGGGAGGCTCACCTGCCATCCTCACTCAGCATGGTTACGGCGGACATCTGTCCACCTCAATTCATCTCAGAGCCTCTGGACGGACAAATGGACGAGGATAAATACATTATTACTTCTTTTTTTTTTTTATCTTTTCAGACTTTGTTTTGGAAACAGATTTTGTTCAAAGCTCAGATTATTCAGAGACAGAGGAAATGTTTAGAATGGATCAATCATTTAAGAAAAGGAGAATAAATCACCTTTTCAAAGTGCTGTGGGAACCTGCACAGGCTCTTCTTCTATTAGGGATGCACGATAGTGGATTTATGTCCCATATTTTACAACTGAACAGTGCACAATAATGGGATCTGAAGTGTGTTGTGTGTTTCCAGTTGTGTGGACGTTGTTTCAGAAGCCACTGTTTCCTCTTCTTTCTCATGAATAGTGTATTTAGGTTTCCCTGTTATACAGACTTTACATCTGAGCTCTTTTCTTTTTAGTTATTTATAGTGTGTGTGCGTGTGTGTGTGTGTGTGTGTGTGCTCAGGCCGTTGGGCTTTTCTTCTCAAGCCTGAAGTGGAATTTAAATTCCATCATCCAGTCAATTTTTATTATAATTAGAAATAAAATATGAAGGAGTGAATAAAGCCGTTAGCGCCAAAGATGAGTATTCCATCATATTTAAGACTTTACCCCACATTGAACATTACATTTTTTCTCACAGGGGCAAAAAATGTTGCTTGAAAAAAATGAAATGTATTTTATTAAAATATATATATATATATGTATATATATATAAATTTTTTTTAAAACTGTATTTACTGAGAAATTTGTAACAACTAGGGCTGAAACGATTCATTGAGTTAATCGATTAACTCGATTACAAAAATTCCTCGAGGCAAAAATTGTGCTTTGAAGCATCGTTACATTCCTATGACGCGCAGGGTCTACACACCACTAGTGCATCATCAATAAACGACAAACATTCTGCGTTTAGTTGACACCATGGCAGAGAGAGACACAGAACGTCTAAAGTCTGAGATCATTAATGTGTTTACTGTAAACCTGTCATACCACAGCAGTACAACTTCAATGATTCAGCATCTGAACGTAAAACATCCACATAATGTTTCAACAAGCGTCGCTGAAACAAGGTCATGTAGCGCTAATTTAGGCCTGTGCCGATAATCAATAAATAAATAAAAATGAACTCTGAAGTTTTCTAACCTCTATATGTTGACATATGATGTGTATTTGGTTGTGTGTCTGTCGGCTGCAGAGGTTAGCGTTAGCAACAGATATTAAACAGCAGACAACTCAGTCAGTTCTAATAATTTCTCAGTGAACCTGCAGCGTAATTACTGTAAAATAGTCTACGACCACCAGGTAATCTTAGCTTTAGGTAAATCATACGTTATAGTCCGGTAGATGCAGCTACTCTGGACCTGCTACGTAGCTTTGGTTGCTACAGCGGCTACACCCAGCGGCCTGTGTAACAGCAGAGCTTCGTACCAGCGGTGTCTGCCAGCGGAGGAGACGTAAGCGGTGTGATCGGAAGCACGCACGACACGCGTGTACACACAAACCAGGGTAGACGTCTTTAAATCCTTAAAAAGGTAAGTTATTAAATTTGATGTAGCCACATTAAAGGCCTTAAAAACTTGACATTAGAGAAAAAGGGCATACATTTGATACATTAAATATTGTGGTACGTCTCAGTGCATGTGCTCTGAAGTGTTGTAGGTTCTAATAATGTCAGCACCACAATATTTTATATAGAATAGAAATACTTTATTAAGCCTGGGATAAATTGATTTTCTCAGCTGCTAAAAACATAATACCAGTGTTTGTCAAACACACACACACAGGTTTCTAGGTTACCATAGCAACTAGGCTCACCCCAGAAATGATATATTAGTAGGTAGTTAGTAGACTTAACAGTATTGTTATTTAATTGTTGGCACTGGCATTTATTAACACTACATTGTTAAAATGCAATAAATGCTCTTAATTTTGGAGCCAAATGTTGTTTTTTTGAGAAATAAAAGCCAAATGTTTGATCATTTTACAGCCACGTTATTTTCGTTATGCATTATTTGTTATGGTTGAAAATACTAGATTAATTGATTCCCAAAAGAAACGATAGCTGCAACCCTAATAACAAGAGTTACAAAAAATTATGCAAAATAGCAACAAATGCTACACAAAATGACTCAAAAAACACAAAACAAGAACAAATGCATATATATAAAAAAAAAATATTATACAAAAATTACAAAAACTTCCAAATTTATTGTCTGAAACACTGTGACAAAAGACAGCATTAAAATACATTTTAATAACTGTTTTCCACTGTAAGCATACAATTTTGGGGGTATGGTAATGTTTATAAGTAATCGTACATTAAATTAACCTGACCAGACGATGTCCGAAAAAGATCAGTTCAACATTGACTTGCTCAATGGGAGCTCGACATTACTGATATCTTAAAAAGATGGCAGAACATAATGAATGTCACTGAAGTACACCTGGATATATACTTAATGACTGTGGATAATACTGAATAATGATTTTTAATAAACAGAAGCACAGACACACACACATGCGCGTGTGGCTGTTTAAATTTAAAAAATAACCAAAACTGAATATTTGTGTCTTTTTTTCTTTCTCCTCGTCGTCCTCTGCACCTGATCATTCATTCTACTTTTTTTGTTTTGTTCGTTTTCTTTTTTTTTTTTTTTTTTTTTTTGGTCGACTAATTGCGACGCGTGCCTTAGTCTTGGTCGACCAACCGTTTCCTTGGTTGACTACAGCCCTATTTCCGTGCAGTAGGAACTAATTGCGGGAAATAAAGCCCAATAAAACCATAACCAGGAATAAATATTTGCTCCCTGCTAAAGATAGTATCTCTAACAACTGGCATAAACTTGGTGATATTACAGCCTGTACTGAGCAGAACTGACTCTCTGTCTCCAAAATGTTTTTTTTAAATGTCTTGCACAAAAAGCCAACAGGTGTTTGCCTTTGTGAGTATGCTTTTTTAATTATTATTATTTTTTTAAGTTAAACCTGAAGCTAGTTATGTTGTTGTTTTTTTCAGTTTCTTGCACAAAAAGTCAGAAAGTGCTGTTACTGGTATGTAATGAAACCAGGAATTGGTCGAATGCCTGGCCAAAAAATGTATTTAATCAATTTACAGTGGGGCAAGTATTTAGTCATAGGTAAACCTCAACTATGAGAGACAACATGAGAAAAAAAAATGAGAAAATCACATTGTAGGATTTTATTTGCTAATTATGGTGGAAAATAAAAAATAAATATTTGGTCAATAACAAAAGTTAATCTCAATACTTTGTAATGTACCCTTTGTTGGCAATGACAGATGTCAAACGTTTTCTGTAAGTCTTCACAAGGTTTTCACACACTGTTGCTGGTATTTTGGTCCATTCCTCCATGCAGATCTCCTCTACAGCACTGATGTTTTGAGGCTGTCGCTAGGCAACACGGACTTTCAACTCCATCCAAAGATTTTCTTTGGGGTTGAGATCTGGAGACTGGCTAGGCCACTCCAGGACCTTGAAATGTTTTTCACGAAGCCACTCCTTTGTTGCCAGGACGATGTGTTTGGGATCATTGTCGTGCTGAAAGACCCAGCCACGTTTCATCTTCAATGCCCTTGCTGATGGAATCTCACGATACATGTCCCCATTCATTCTTTCCTTTACACGGATCAGTCGTCCTGGTCCCTTTGCAGAGAAACAGCCCCAAAGCATGATGTTACCACCCCCATGCTTTACAGCAGGTATGGTGTTCTTTCTCCTCCAAACATGATTGAGTTGAGTTTTTACCAAAAAGTTGTATTTCGGTTTCATCTGACCATATGACATTCATCCAATCCTCTTCTGGATCATCTAAATCACGGGTGCTCGCACTTTTTCAGCATGCGAGCTACTTATAAAATGACCAAGTCACAATGATCTACCCCAGATCTACCCACCACAAAAATGCAAAACATATATTTCACATATATTTATTTTCACATATATAGAGGATTCTTTACATGTACAATGTATGTTGATGTACCTAGCATAACCGCATGAGCTAATTTTGCACAACACAACATAATTAACAATGAACATTTTTTGTAATTACCCAAGTTTACTTTGATGACTTGCACTGAACTGAATCAGCGAGGGATGCATAGTCCGGACAGTAGCTGCTGACAGTCAGCCTCAAGCACACTTCCAAATGTTCATCAGTCATGGTGGAACGGTACTTGGACTTAATGATCTTCATGTGGGAAAAGGCTGACTCACATAAATAAGTGGAGGGAGCACATTTCCTCATGTTGGGGTACTTTACCTCTGTGAGTAAGTTCCAGAACTGTCCATGAGCTCTTGACTTTAGCTCAATGTCGGCTTGTTGAGTCAAAATCTCATCTTCCACTCCAGAAGAGTTCAGGTCAAACAGAGTTGCAATTTTTGATGCGAGTGAATCAACATCAGCATCTTCTTGAAAAGGATAGCACATGAATGTAGCGACTGGCTCGAGCAAAGAAAAGTCTTGAAAGCGTTTGTCAAACTCTGACAGACAATTGTTAATCTGCTCCGTGTAGCGTGCACTGTCAAGTTGCACGCAGGCCTTCTCTTGCGTCTCCAGATCTGACGCCGGGTTCTGGAAATTTGCCAAATCATGGCGCTGCAGCTTTGAGGAGAGATGTTGCATCTTTCGTTTGAAAGCATTAACTGAGCTGATCATATTGATCACTGTTTTGTCTTTTCCTTGCAGCTGTAGATTAAGGTCATTCAACATGTTTGTCAGATTGGTTAAAAATGCCAAGTCTAACAGCCACTGATCGTCATTTAGTTGCTTGTATTCTGCATGTCCAGCTACACAGAAAAATTCCTTAATCTCAGGACAGAGCTCTCGAAATCTTTGCAGGAATTTCCCTCGACTCAGACATCTCACGTCAGTATGTAGCAACAACTCAGAGTGGTCGCAGTCAGCATTCTCCAGATGTGCACGGAATAACCGTCTTTGAAGAGATCTGGCTAGAACAGGCGATCTTTGTTGCCACATTCATGATCTCTTTCATGTTGAGCATTTTAGCATATAACGCTTGTTGGTGGATTATGCAATGGTAATTCAGGAAGTCTGGGGAAGCATCGTCCTGCCTGCACTTGGCAATAACTCCATTCACGCGGTCAACCATTGCGGGTGCTCCATCCGTGGTGATAGACACCAATTTGTACACTGGGAGCTGAGTTTTCTCAATAGTTTTTAAACGACTGAAATATGTCCTCGCGTGTGTTCTTTCATGGGAAGTACTGTTAATAGCTCCTCTTTTGCAGTGATATCACTAAACACCATACGAATGAAAATGCACATGTCGGCTGTGTCACTCACGTCAGTAGATTTGTCCAACCTCAGTGAGAAACACTCAATCTCCGATGTCCTTCCACATTTGCTGGGTTACATCCTTAGCCATGGCTTCACAGCGCTGTGTAACTGTACTTCTTGACAGCTGCAGAGCTTTGATTGAAGATAATATTTCTACCTTATTTTTAAAGTCTCGAAACAATGAGTCAGCTGCTTCAACTAATGCCTCTTTTACCATCTCTCCGTCTTGGAAGGACTTCATGTTATTAACAATGACGTGACTCACCCGGAATGATGCTTCGGTGGCAACTTTTGCTTTTGAAGTATGTTGTGTGAAAAATGACAACTGGGATTTTAGTTCATTCACCTTTCTCTTTCTCAGCTCGCTTTTTGGCGGGAAGTCGGTGTCGTGTTTTCCATGAACAGTCCGGAAATGCCGCTCCACATTTCCTTTCTTTGGTATTGCGATGGCAGACTGGCAGAGGAGGCAAACGCACTTAGAAAATGACATCGTGAAAAAAAAGTCCACCTCCCATTCCGTATGAAAGTGATACGTTTTTGTCTTCTTACTTGGTCCAGCAACCCCGCTCATTTTTGGTGAATATAGGCTTTCTTTAGCTTAAAATTGGCGGTAACTCGCGAGTTACCTCCGATTTTAAGCCCTCGCTTTTTTGACGGGATGGATGATAGGCTGACATCAGCTGCTGACGTCTGTTTTTTTGATGTTATGCGATCTACCAAAACTACCTTTGCGATCGACTGGTAGATCGCGATCGACGTAGTGAGCACCCCTGATCTAAATGTTCTCTAGCAAACTTCAGATGGGCCTGGACATGTAGTGGCTTAAGCAGGGGGACACGTCTGGCACTGCAGGATTTGAGTCCCTTGTGGCGTAGTGTGTTACTGATGGTAGCCTTTGTTACTTTGGTCCCAGTTCTCTGCAGGTCATTCACTAGGTCCCCCCGTGTGGTTCTGGGATTTTTGCTCACCGTTGTGATCAACTTGCGTGGAGCCCAAGATGGAGGGAGATTATCAGTGTATTGTATGTCTTCCATTTTCTAATAATTGCTCCCACAGTTGATTTCTTCACACCAAGCTGTTTACCTATTGTAGATTCAGTCTTCCCAGCCTGGTGCAGGTCTACTATTTAGTTTCTGGTGTCCTTTGACAGCTCTTTAGTCTTGGCCATAGTGGAGTTTGGAGTGTGACTGTTTGAGGTTATGGACAGGTGTGTTTTATACTGATAACCAGTTCAAACAGGTTCCATTAATACTGGTAACAAGTGGAGGAGGAGCCTCTTAAAGAAGAAGTTACAGGTCTGTGAGAGACACAAATCTGGCTTGTTTGTAGATGACCAACTACTTATTTTACTGAGGAATTTACCAATTAATTCATTAAAAATCCTACAATGTGATTTTCCTAATTTTTTTTCTCATGTTGTCTCTCAGTTTAAAATTACAGACCTCTCATCTTTTTAAGTAGGAGAACTTGCACAATTGGTAGCTGACTGAATACTTTTTGCCCCACTGTACCGAATTTATAGATAAAAAATATTTTCATTTTGCAAATTCAAGTTTGAAAAAAAAAAAATTTTAATTAAAAAAAGGAAAAGAAAAATCCCTCCACAGTTTTTTTGGACTACTTTGTGTTCCGTCCTTGTGGGTTACCGTAAAGTGTGTGTTACGGTAATGTGTTTACCCTATGAGTAGGCTATATGTGTGCCACAGGCATGTTTCATTTTTTATTCACACTATGCTGACATGCTAGGGAAGAGTTTATTATTTTTTAATTGTAATGTTATATGTTATAAAATATATAGTTATATGATTTCTTAATCAGAATATTTAAGCTACTGTGAAGTTGTTGTTGCACTTTTTGCTTAAACCTGGTTAAAGCTTGAAATTGTGAATGACAGAACCTAATTTACTGCATTTTAACTCTTGAGGACAATCACAGCAATAAAGTTGCACTTTTGACAATATATCTGACAGTCATTTTTAAGTGCAGTGAAAAAAAAAAAATCCAAAATCAAATTGAAACTTAAATTTTTCTTTTTTTTAGGCAAAATTGCCCAGCCCTACTTGGTCATGTTTTACAGTTTGTTTATTTCTTGCACTTTTTAACCAGCAGTTGCTGTGATTAGAGTTGTCACGATACCAAAATGAGTAACAACGATACTGTACCAGACAAAGTATCACAGTTCCAGGTAATATCGCGATACTGAAGCCTTTTTTAATTATTATTATTTTTAGGAACTGCAATGTATTTGTACAGAAATACAAATACATTACTTATCATGTTGTTTGGTGCATGATAAGAGTACATGAACAAAAGCATATAAGCAATAAAAAACTAATAAATGAAGTTAGAATTAATATGGTTGAAATAAAAAAAAAAAAAAAATCATTCAGTTTCCTTTGTACGTCAGTTTGTTTAACTAATATAAATAATCAACTTAGAATAACAAATTCACTGTCTTTTTTAAACAATAATGCTTCTTCTCCAACATAATAAACCATAGAGGATAAAATACAATAAACAGGAACTATATACTGTAAACTATATTTGTGCATTTTCTGGTGACGTCACTGGTGTTTTATGAGATTGGATGTGATCCCTCCTAAATCACTGCGTAGAGGATCTAAATCACTGCGTAGAGGATCTAAATCACTGCGTAGAGGATCTAAATCACAGCGTAGGGGATCTAAATCACTGCGTAGAGGATCTAAATCACTGCGTAGAGGATCTAAATCACTGCGTAGAGGATCTAAATCACTGCGTAGAGGATCTAAATCACTGCATGGGGGTTCTACACTCTTCAATGCTGGTAAGAACCTGTTCAGGTACTGAGAGGTTTGTAGTCTAAGTGAGAGCATCAGCAGGTGCTGCTTTTAGCCTCATTAGCTCAACATCAGAGGCTCCACAGGATCTTATTTTTAGTGGTTTTAGTCGTGAAACCTCTCTCTCTCTCTCTCTCTCTCTCTCTCTCTCTCTCTCTCTCTCTCTCTCTCTCTCTCTCTCTCTCTCTCTCTCTCTCTCTGTGATTGCAAACACATGGGTGTATGAATATGAATATGAAGAAGCTGTTCCAGGGCGTTGCTCTGTTTACGTCACCAGACCCAGTCTGACCACTGCCTGCTTCAATGTTTGATGATTGAGAGATGGTGTGTGTGTGTGTGTGTGTGTGTGTGTGTGTGTGTGTGTGTGTGTGTGTGTGTGTGTGTGTGTGTGTGTGTGTGTGTGTGTGTGTGTGTGTGTGTGTGTGTGTGTGTGTGTGTGTGTGTGTGTGTGTGTGTGTGTGTGTGTGTGTGTGTTTCTCACACAGCTTGGTACGGTCACACATCAAAGGGAGGGAACCCCCCCCCTGTGTCTGAGATGACAGTTAACTTTCCCCCACTGCTTTAGAATGGATGTTTAATGATGTGTGTGTGTGTGTGTGTGTGTGTGTGTGTGTGCGCTGACTCTGAGCCCCACCAACGCTCACTGATAAAACTCACAAATAAAATGGTGAAAAGGTGGTGAAATGGGATTTTAAAAACCACCGAACTTGTTTAAAAGATGTAAATTATAGTGGATAAAAACAGACAGAAAAAGTGATTAAAAAAGGTTCAAAGTGTCAATATTAGAACAATTAGTTTAAACTGGGAAATAATGGGCATGACTAATGGTGAGTGTGGTTAAATTGATATAAAATATGGTAGGGATGTAACGATTCACTCAACTCCCGATACGATTCGATTCACGATACTGGGTTCACGATACGATTCTCTCACGATTTTTTCATTTACAAAATGGGACTGTAGACAATTTTTTTTTTGGGAAAAAAAATAGAAAATACTGTATTATTTTCCTTTTATTTTTCATTGTCAAAAGAATTCCTTGATAAACTATTCAAAACAATGCAATTCAACTAAAAATAAATCTTGAATGAAATAAATAAAGGAATAATACAAATGAAAATGAAGCCTATTAATTTAAATTCTGGTTCTATAATAAACAATGCAAAACTGCATAATAGTTCTTTTTCTTTTAAAAGTGCAACTGAAAATGTATTTTGTGCCTTAACAATTGGACTTAAAAAAAAAAAAAAACGTCATTGCACTGATTTACGTCATATTTGTTTGGACCAGCAGAGGGCGCTGGTAACCCAGTGGTCGGTTGGCATGCAGATATCTTGCAGTGAAGAAGAGAAGCTATGCTAGCAGACAGAGCTAATAGAAAAACGTGACTTTTACAGATATTCAAGTAATATTGCAGATATTCTTTCGGTGCTAAAGGGGTAAGGAATCATTTATTAACATATTTAAGAGTAGAAGGCGGCCAGAAAGAAAGTATTAGCAGACTCCGCCCGCTGCCAACACTTCCTCTGCTGGTTAAAAAAAGTACTGCGATTCAATTGTCAGAAAATTGATATCAACCGTGATACCTATGAATCGATTTTTAACTGCCTCACGATTAATCGTTACATCCCTAAAATATGGTGAAAAGAGGTTAAAAGTGTCAATAATGGGTCATCATAGGGCTGGGTGATATGCCTGAAATATGTATCACAATATAAGTGTTTCATGTCAGTCAATATCGATAATTTTTTTAATTTTAATTAAACTAGATCAGACTTGATGATTTAATCATTAATAACTGAGAGCAGAACTAACAGGATATTCTGGTGTAATAATCACATTACTGTCTAATGGGACCAGTTTTGTCTGAACACGCTAAATATAATTAAATTAAATCATTTCACACAATGTGTGACATGTTAGCTTTTATCTTTCCATGTCTAGTGTTAAATCTGACCATCAGTAAATCAGTGGCCGTTTGTGCTTTAATGATAGTAAGATGTGTATTTTTTCCTTGGTGTCTCTGGTTGGTAGCATTAGCTCTTAGTGGGTTAGCTTAGCTTAGCATGTTTCCAGCGTGTCTGTCTCTCTGTCAACATGTTTGTGGGAACTTTGGTTGGATCTGTCGGAGGATCTTGGACTGGTTCACTTTGTTGGATGTCTGGTCTTTAACCAAGCACCGGTACATCTGTGGTGAAACATGAAACCGCTAATGTACACGGCTACTTTGGAGCGGTTCAAGCTGTTCATCTGCCTACATCCCCCAGAATTCCTTGCGGTTCTGGGTTGCGGCTTTTTTCCGCGTTTTTTCTAACTGAGTTCTGTGAACTTATTGAATCACATATTTTCTATTGATATTGATTACATCTCTATCGCAATATATATGGTTATCGTTTTATTGCCCAGGCTTAGGTCAACATGTGACATTAGGTTTAAAAGTGGTGGAAAGGGTTTATAAGTGGAAACATTTGCAAAAAAGCATTGAAGTTTGATGAAGTTTCATAAATGGGAGAAATGTAGCAAAAATACATTAAAAGAAGCAAAAATATGACAAGAAAAAGTGATGAAAATAGGTTAAAATATGGTGAGTTTGGCGTAGTTGCAGAAAAAGGGTAAAAATAAGCAAAAAATTGGTTTAAATTGTTCAGAAAATATTCTTAGTTTCTTGAAGGGATCTGGTGACCCCAAATGGGGTCCTGACCCCAAGGTTGAGAACCTCTGTTTTAGATATGTATATATATATATATATATATATATATATATTTCCCCAACTATATTTAACATCTCAGTTAAGGAGCAACCTTCAATTTTGTAAATTCACAGATTTCTTTTTTCCCACCATTAATTCCAATGGAAAGTTTCCAATTTTAAATAACTAGTACAGTGCCCGTTGGAAGTATGCATTCATGTGGGAGCATAAGGGATATAATTGCATATTTTTGTATCTTTCTGTGCATTTTTTTGTATAATTATTGTTTTTGTTTCTCATTTTTATATATTTTTTTGTTTGATGTATTTTTCTGTAATATATGTTTTTGGAGTCATTATGTGTATTCTTGTATCTTTCTGTTGTCTTTTTGTGCATTTTTTGTATAATTATTTTTTGATTGTAGTTTGTAGTTATTTTGTGTATTTTTGTATAAATATTTAGTTTTGTGTATTTTGAGTCATTTTCATGTTTTTTGTTTGGCGTATTTTTCTGTAATATATGTTTTTTTGGAGTAATTTTGTGTGTTTTTGGAGCCTTTTTGTATATTTGTATTCATTTCTGTTGTCATTTTGTGTACTTTTTGTATATATATTTAGTTTTTAGTTTTATTTTACTCATTTAGTATATTTTATTATAAATACTCTGTGTGTGTGTGTGTGTGTGTGCGCGTGTGCGTGTGTAAAAAAGAGAGAGAGAGACCCGAAAATACCACGAAAAATAAATGTTTTGCAACACCAAAGTTTAGGGATGTAACGATTAATCGTAAGGCAGTTAAAAATCGATTCATAGGTGTCACGGTTGATATTGATTTTCTGAAAATTGAATCGCAGTACTTTTTTTAACCAGCACCTCAAGTGTAGGTGGCGGGCGGAGTCTGCTAATACTTTCTTTCTGGCCGCCTTCTACTCTTAAACATGTTCATAAATGATTCCTTACCCCTTTAGCACCGAAAGAATATCTGTAATATTACTTGAACATCTGTAAAAGTCACGTTATTCTATTAGCTCTGTCTGCTAGCATAGCTTCTCTTCTTCACTGCAAGATATCTGCATGCCAACCGACCACTGTTACCAGCGCCCTCTGCTGGTCCAAATAAATATGACATCATTTTTTTTTTAAAAAGTTCATTGTATCGTGAACCCAGTATCGTGAATCGAATCGTATTGGGAGTTGAGTGAATCGTTACATCTCTACCAAAGTTGCAACTCTCTCTCAACGGCTCTGTGTGAGTTCACCATGTACATCTCGATGTAGTGCACGCACGTGCATCAGCTGTGTGTGTGTTTGTTGACATTGTAGCTGCTAGCATCTTTCTTAGCACATAGAATAATAGAAGAAGAAACACTCACCGTTGCGCAGAACAAACAATAATCATAGTGGACCCATCCGCTCACAAAAACGTTACATTCCTCTGTTTGAAGAAGCAGAATGTTCGTGATAAGGTAACGACCATCAGCACAGGCCCCGCCCACACTCATGGAGACGAAGGAGGAAGTGAAGTCTGTGACCCCAGATTTAAAGTAAGAATCACGGGAATAATATTAAATAACCATGAAATATTAACTTAAATGACTTTTAGCGGTACAAAAACCTTTTTTTTTTAAAACCCAAACAACTGCGATACGGTGACGTCATGAACCCGGAACCGGAAGTATATAGATATAGAAGATATAGATGGTGCGCTAGCGCCCCCTCACACCCTGAGGGCAAAAGCTGAATAGGTTTCATTTCGGGGCCGTCCAGAAGTGAAATAAAATTAAAATACACATTTTGAAATGACCAAATTACTCCAAAATAACAGATACACACACTCGGGGTATTTGGAACCCGTTGACCGAGTTTCAGGTCGAACTGGCACCACTTCTGGGAGATATTTGCTCCACACAGAGACACACACACACACACACACAGACCTCCCTTGCTTTTATAGGTAGATATCTTGAATTGTGCATCAGTATTTGGAATGTTGTGTTTTTTATATGACACATTTTTTTTCAAATGACTCCAAATTTCTAGTTAATTCCAATAAATTTATTCCATGAAAAGTTTACATATATTTCATATGTTAAGGTTTCATTTATTCAGGGAACTTTTTTTTAGGGAATTTACTTTGATCTCCTGACATGCTTTGACTGTCCACTGCCAGGCATCCTCAGAGGCATCTGCTGATTGCTTTGATGTGTTCTTGACCACTGTGTATAGTTTAAAAGTTTACATCTTTACATATTTTATGTTTTTATTATAGAAATGTTCAACCCTTTGTGGAAAAGGTCAAATGTCTGAAATAAAATCTAAAGTTGTTTTGTTTTGAAGTTGAGGGTTTTTCCAACTGGTTCAGTTTCTCACACAATGTGTGTTTGATTTAGACTTTGTTTGGTTTGAAACACTCCCTCATGTTTGGCTTTCCTCCATTTAGCAGAAGAGCAAACCTGAACACGTGTGTGTGTGTGTGTGTGTGTGTGTGTGTGTGTGTGTGTGTGTGTGTGTGTGTGTGTGTGTGTGTGTGTGTGTGTGTGTGTGTGTGTGTGTGTGTGTGTGTGTGTGTGTGTGTGTGTGTGTGTGTGTGTGTGCGTGCGTGTGTTTGCGTCTGTGTGTGTGTGTGCGTGTCTGTGTGTGTGTGTGTGTGTCTGTGTCTGTCTGTGCGTGTCTGTGTGTGTGTGTTTGCGTCTGTGTGTGTGTCTGTGTCTGTCTGTGTGTGTGCGTCTGTGCGTGTGTGTATGTGTCTGTCTGTGTGTGTGCATCTGTGCGTGTGTGTGCATCTGTGCGTGTCTGTGTTTGCGTCTGTGCGTGTGTGTCTGTGTCTGTCTGTCTGTGCGTATGTGTCTGTGTGTTTGCGTCTGTGCGTGTGTGTATGTGTCTGTGTGTGTGCGTGCATTTGTAGATTAATAATAAAAGAAACTGTATTTCATTTAAATTGTTTCATAGCCTTTTTTTAATATGTAATTTAAAGTTACTTAAAGTATATAATATACAATGGTGTGAAAAAGTGTTTGCCCCATTACTGATCTCTTACTTTTTTGCATGTTTTACACACTTAAATAAGTGCGTGTGTGCACATTTGTGTGTGTCTTTTAAAATAATCGGTGATGGACTACTTCATTTTAAAATAGTTGTTTTCCTGAAGTTTGTCCGGCTATGGTGTGGAATCGTGTATGTGCTGTGCGTGTGCGCTCTATCCCCTGTCCCAGGTCCAATAAGTGCACCCCACATGCGTTCTAAAAGGTACACACATTACAAAAGGCCATGACAACATAAAATCATAGCAGTCCAAGAGTAGTCCAAGTTTCTAAGGCTTGGTTTAGCAGACTGGCCTAAGTAAAAACTGTTTAATCCCTGGAATCGAGTCATCAATAATCAGTGTTTCTGTTTTATCTGCATTGAGCTGCTGAGAGTTATCGCTGAGTCATTGTTTTATTTCCACTAAACAATGTAGTAAGCTGGATGTCATCAGCAAATAAGTGGTAAGAAACATCACTAGATCTTTGGACGATCTTTCCACAGGGGGTCAAATACAACAAAAATAAGACAGGACCCAAAACAGAACTTTGAGGGACTCCAAACAACTAATCTGCTGACTCAGACCTTTGATTGGCTGTAACACTAAAGCTACCCCCAGATAGATATGAGAACCACTGCAGAACTGTCCCTGACAGTCCTACTTGATCCCTCAATCTTCTCAGCAGGACCTGGTGGTCAATGGTGTGGAAGGCTGAGGACAGATCCAAGAATCAGCTGACATCATAATGTCACTGGACACTTTCAGTAAGGCAGTTTCCAAAGAGTGTTGTTACGGTAACTGGACTGAAGCATCTCATGGATGTTACTTTGATCCAGGAAAGATGTCAGCTGATTATAGACCACCTTCTCAAGGATCTTAGACAGGAACGAGAGCTTGGAAATAGGCCTGAAACTGTTGCGATCCGTCGGGTCTCAACCTGCTTTTTAAGTAAGACTGTAGGATGTTATTAAAGGGTAGACTGTTGGATGTTATTAAAGGGTAGACTGTTGGATGTTATTAAAGGGTAGATTGTAGGATGTTATTAAAGGGTAGACTGTAGGATGTTATTAAAGGGTAGACTGTAGGATGTTATTAAATGGTAGACTGTAGGATGTTATTAAATGGTAGACTGTAGGATGTTATTAAATGGTAGACTGTAGGATGTTATTAAATGGTAGACTGTAGGATGTTATTAAATGGTAGACTGTAGGATGTTATTAAATGGTAGACTGTAGGATGTTATTAAATGGTAGACTGTAGGATGTTATTAAATGGTAGACTGTAGGATGTTATTAAATGGTAGACTGTAGGATGTTATTAAAGGGTAGACTGTAGGATGTTATTAAAGGGTAGACTGTAGGATGTTATTGAAGGGTAGACTGTAGGATGTTATTAAAGGGTAGACTGTTGGATGTTATTAAAGGGTAGACTGTAGGATGTTATTAAAGGGTAGACTGTAGGATGTTATTAAAGGGTAGACTGTTGGATGTTATTAAAGGGTAGACTGTAGGATGTTATTAAAGGGTAGACTGTTGGATGTTATTAAAGGGTAGACTGTTGGATGTTATTAAAGGGTAGATTGTTGGATGTTATTAAAGGGTAGACTGTAGGATGTTATTAAAGGGTAGACTGTTGGATGTTATTAAAGGGTAGACTGTAGGATGTTATGAAAGGGTAGACTGTAGGATGTTATTAAAGGGTAGACTGTAGGATGTTATTAAAGGGTAGACTGTAGGATGTTATTAAAGGGTAGACTGTTGGATGTTATTAATGGGTAGACTGTAGGATGTTATTAAAGGGTAGACTGTTGGATGTTATTAATGGGTAGACTGTTGGATGTTATTAAAGGGTAGACTGTAGGATGTTATTAAAGGGTAGACTGTTGGATGTTATTAATGGGTAGACTGCTGGATGTTATTAAAGGGTAGACTGTTGGATGCTATTGATGGGTAGACTGTAGGATGTTATTAAAGGGTAGACTGTAGGATGTTATTAAAGGGTAGACTGTAGGATGTTATTAATGGGTAGACTGTAGGATGTTATTAAAGGGTAGACTGTAGGATGTTATTAATGGGTAGACTGTAGGATGTTATTAAAGGGTAGACTGTAGGATGTTATTGATGGGTAGACTGTTGGATGTTATTGATGGGTAGACTGTAGGATGTTATTAAAGGGTAGACTGTAGGATGTTATTAAAGGGTAGACTGTAGGATGTTATTAATGGGTAGACTGTAGGATGTTATTAAAGGGTAGACTGTTGGATGTTATTAAAGGGTAGACTGTAGGATGTTATTAAAGGGTAGACTGTTGGATGTTATTAAAGGGTAGACTGTTGGATGTTATTAAAGGGTAGACTGTTGGATGTTATTGATGGGTAGACTGTAGGATGTTATTAAAGGGTAGACTGTTGGATGTTATTAAAGGGTAGACTGTTGGATGTTATTGATGGGTAGACTGTAGGATGTTATTAAAGGGTAGACTGTAGGATGTTATTAAAGGGTAGACTGTAGAATGTTATTAAAGGGTAGACTGTAGGATGTTATTAAAGGGTAGACTGTAGGATGTTATTAAAGGGTAGACTGTAGGATGTTATTGATGGGTAGACTGTAGGAAGTTATTGATGGGTAGACTGTTGGATGTTATTAATGGGTAGACTGTAGGAAGTTATTGATGGGTAGACTGTTGGATGTTATTAATGGGTAGACTGTAGGAAGTTATTGATGGGTAGACTGTTGGATGTTATTAATGGGTAGACTGTAGGATGTTATTGATGGGTAGACTGTAGGATGTTATTGACGGGTAGACTGTAGGATGTTATTAAAGGGTAGACTGTAGGATGTTATTAAAGGGTAGACTGTAGGATGTTATTAAAGGGTAGACTGTTGGATGTTATTAATGGGTAGACTGTAGGAAGTTATTGATGGGTAGACTGTTGGATGTTATTAATGGGTAGACTGTAGGATGTTATTAAAGGGTAGACTGTAGGAAGTTATTGATGGGTAGACTGTTGGATGTTATTAATGGGTAGACTGTAGGATGTTATTAAAGGGTAGACTGTAGGAAGTTATTGATGGGTAGACTGTTGGATGTTATTAATGGGTAGACTGTAGGATGTTATTAAAGGGTAGACTGTAGGATGTTATTGACGGGTAGACTGTAGGATGTTATTAAAGGGTAGACTGTAGGATGTTATTAAAGGGTAGACTGTAGGATGTTATTAAAGGGTAGACTGTAGGAAGTTATTGATGGGTAGACTGTTGGATGTTATTAATGGGTAGACTGTAGGAAGTTATTGATGGGTAGACTGTTGGATGTTATTAATGGGTATACTGTAGGATGTTATTAAAGGGTAGACTGTAGGAAGTTATTGATGGGTAGACTGTTGGATGTTATTAATGGGTAGACTGTAGGATGTTATTAAAGGGTAGACTGTAGGAAGTTATTGATGGGTAGACTGTTGGATGTTATTAATGGGTAGACTGTAGGATGTTATTAAAGGGTAGACTGTAGGAAGTTATTGATGGGTAGACTGTTGGATGTTATTAATGGGTAGACTGTAGGATGTTATTAAAGGGTAGACTGTAGGAAGTTATTGATGGGTAGACTGTAGGATGTTATTGATGGGTAGACTGTAGGATGTTATTAAAGGGTAGACTGTAGGAAGTTATTGATGGGTAGACTGTAGGATGTTATTGATGGGTAGACTGTAGGATGTTATTAAAGGGTAGACTGTAGGAAGTTATTGATGGGTAGACTGTTGGATGTTATTAAAGGGTAGACTGTAGGATGTTATTGATGGGTAGACTGTAGGATGTTATTAAAGGGTAGACTGTAGGATGTTATTAAAGGGTAGACTGTAGGATGTTATTAAAGGGTAGATTGTAGGATGTTATTAAAGGGTAGACTGTAGGATGTTATTAAAGGGTAGACTGTAGGATGTTATTAAAGGGTAGACTGTAGGATGTTATTAAAGGGTAGACTGTAGGATGTTATTAAAGGGTAGACTGTAGGAAGTTATTGATGGGTAGACTGTTGGATGTTATTAATGGGTAGACTGTAGGATGTTATTGATGGGTAGACTGTTGGATGTTATTAATGGGTAGACTGTAGGATGTTATTAAAGGGTAGACTGTTGGATGTTATTAATGGGTAGACTGTAGGATGTTATTAAAGGGTAGACTGTTGGATGTTATTGATGGGTAGACTGTAGGATGTTATTGATGGGTAGACTGTAGGATGTTATTAAAGGTGTGAGCAGGTTTCTTTCTGAGTTCTTCATGTTTTAATTACAGTAAAGCTGGTGTCATTGATACTGGATTAGAGGGATTTTACTGTCAATGAGAATAAGGCAGGGTGCTAACGCAGCCTGGAATAGGCTTACACACACACACACACACACACACACACACACACACACACACACACACACACACACACACACACACACACACACACACACACACACACACACACACACACACACACACACACACACACACACACATTTGTTGGCCCTGTGACTTCCTCATCCACCTGGATGGTCTTCTTCTATGTAGTCCTTTAAACTTTGATCAGGCTGTTAGACGACGATGATGATGATGATGATGATGATGATGATGAATTATTGATGTTCCTGTTGGTATGAGCGGGACAGGCCAGGCTTTTAGTCTCTCATCCTGTAACTAGGGGACACGCCACAAACAGGCAGAGGAATGATGTGAAGGAGGAGGTTGAATGAATGCCCCCCCCCACCACACCCCCCTCCTCTGAGCCTGGTTTCAGCTCCAACACAAGGCCTTTCCTTTCTCCTGTCTCAGCCCCTCACACACTGCACTGCTGCATACATTTGTCCATTTGTATCGCAGACAAAAACACACTCCTGCTTTTTCTTTGTCCTGTTGGTGCACAAACACATGTTACATGTTACTGGTTCACTTTAGAAGGACGCCATGTTTGAACACACACTGTGAACCAGTGTTCTACCACTTTGCTCTTATTAAACTTCTTAAAATCATAGCAAACATGCTACTCAGAGTTAATAGTCAACTAATAATTTCACTTTGCATTTTAGATGACATTAGCCCACCTGTTTTACTGTGAAAGATATGGTGGAAATGGGATATTTTCCCAAAACATGAATGTAAATCTATATTCAGTGTCAATTTTTTGTTTTTATTAATAGCAATATTTCCATTTTAGGAACTAAATTCCCTCATTACTGTATGTTTTCAATAATTGTGGATAATCATTTAACTACTGTGTCAATAATTTTATATTTATTTATATTCATTTTTTGATGTCCATCTGTTTGCTACACTTGCTAAAGCTAACATTACACTACCTGTTTTACTGTGAAAAATATGGTGGAAATGTGCAATATTTTTCCAAAATTTTAATGTGAACTAAGGTTGATTGATTAACCTTAATCGCTTCAATATTAAGGTTTTCACTACTGCAGTAATGTAACCTCAGATGTTGAAGGTTTTTTCTTCTGTCTTCATCATTTGAGTGATATACATGTTCACCAATCATTACAGAACACACTTGTATTACTGCAGAGAGTCTCTGAGTGCGCTAACAACAACTACACTAGGGTCCTATAAAATTCACTTTAACGGAATCGACCAATGAATACGAAATCTACTGTTGAACGTGGAAATGGACAGAATCAGTTGAAACGCCGTCACCGTGAGGAAAAGGACATTTTTTTTATTGGGAAATGTTTTGGGGACCGCTCATGAGGTTCATTCCGCGCCCCCTCTCCTGTCCTAGCTGCTTCATACACAATCTAAACCCAACTGAACACCATCTAAACTCATCTAAACTGCCCAAAAAACTACGCAAATCATCACTGACTCCGAAATACAGAGCCACCAGTGCCCGTTTAACTATAATGTGTCTGTAAAACTTGTTTCTCATGTAGCGCTGCATCGTTCTGTGAAAACATGACTCAGCATTAATCAGCTTCACCTGCTCAGAGCGTTTAAACATCTCATCAGATCTACTATGATATTAATGCTGTTCTCATGCATCTTTATATGACATAAATAATAAAAAAATGAGCAGTTAGAATAATCCATGTCACTACAACTTATATCCATCTTTTAATTGTATTTTACTCATTATTTTAAAATCCTTTTTGACATACATTTTTTAGTAATTATAGTTTTCCTTTTTATTAGTATTATTTTGTTTCCTCACAGTACAACTTATATCTACCTGTTAATTGAATAGTACTTTTATTTTCTACTTACATTTATGTTTAATTATGTTTTTTTTTTTTTAATTTATCACTATTTATTTTGTTTCCTCACATGATTTATATTTTCTGAAAGAATTAATAATAATTTTTTTTTTTTTTTTTAAATGAGTGGAAAACAGAATTTGGGGGGGGGGGGGAACGACACGTATGCATTTAAATGTATAAAATATTTTTTTTAAATAATAAATTGAATCGCAATCGTGATATTTGTCAGAAAAATCGCAATTAGATTTTTTGTCAAACTCGTGCAGCCCTAATGTGAAGCTATATTCAGTGTCAAAATGTTTTCATTAATAGCCATATTTTAATTTTAGTAACTAAATTCCATATTTTCTGTTCGTTTTCAGTGATCATGGAAAATCAGTTAACTATTGTTATTAATTTCACTTTTATACACAGCAAAAACAAACGCGCTGCCAGAATCAATGTCCAGCCGTTAGCTACACTTGCTAAAGCTAACATTAGCTCACCTGTTACGCAGGGAAAAATATAGTGGAAATGTGATATTGTCTCAAAACATGAATGTGAAGCTATTTTCAGTGTCTAAAAAATTAAAATCACAGCAATATTTTCATTCCAGGAACTAAATTCCATATTTTCTGTCAGTCTCTGAAACTCTGAGGTCGTACTGAAGTTTGGTGTTCTTGGGTAAGTTGTGTGGTCTGGAACACCCACGTTACCTAGTGCAGTTCTCAGTAGAATTTAGAATCAGAATCAGAAATGTTTTTAATGGCCATGTACAGTTTTAAGGACAGTACAAGGAATTTGTCTTGGTAGTTGGTGCACAAAACAAACAACAACAAAAAAAATAAAGAAAAAAAACAAAGAACAACCCAGCAACAATAATAATAATAATAATGATAAATATAAAGGATGAGGGATAAATAAAGGATAGATAGAGAATATAGGATAAATATATATATATATATACAGTGCAGTAGATAATGTCATCATGGAGGTGGTGATCGGGTGGGGTGGGGGGGTTCAGTGGGTGACTTGGGGTGTGTTCATGTGGATGATGGCAGAGGGAAAGAAGCTGTTTTTGTGTCTGGAGGTTCTGGTCCTGATGGACCTAAACCTTCTTCCAGAAGGGAGAGATTGAAACAGTTTATGACCGGGGTGGGAGGAGTCGGCCACAATCTTTCCTGCACGCCTCAAAATCCTGGAGGCGTACAGGTCCTGGAGGGAGGGCAGATTGCAGCCGATGACCTTCTCTGCAGAGTGGATGATACGCTGCAGTCTGGCCTTGTCCTTGGCCGTAGCTGCAGCGTACCAGATGGTGATGGAGGAGCAGAGGATGGACTGGATGATGGAGCTGTAGAAGTTCACCATCATCTTTGTTGGCAGACTGAACTTCTTCAGCTGCCGCAGGAAGTACATCCTCTGCTGAGCTTTTTTGATGATGGAGCTGATGTTCAGCTCCCACTTGAGGTCCTGAGTGATGATGGTCCCCAGGAAGCAGAAGTTCTCCACAGAGCTCACTGTAGAGTCTCCCAGGGTGAGGGGGGCTGGGTTCTCCCTGAAGTCTATCATCTCCACTGTCTTTAAAGCGTTGAGCTCCAGGTTGTTCTGGCTGCACCAGGACACCAGCCGGTCTGTCTCCACCTGTAGTCAGACTCGTCTCCATCAGAGATGAGACGATGATGGTCGTGTCGTCTGCAAACTTCAGGAGTTTGACCGACTGGTGAGAGGAGGTGCAGCTGTTGGTGTACAGGGAGAAGAGCAGAGGAAAAAGAACACAGCCCTGAGGAGATCCAGTGCTGATGGTCCTGGAGCAGAGATGGTTTTCCCCAGCTTCACGTGCTGCTTCCTGTCAGACAGGAAGTCTGTGATCCACTTGCAGGTGGAGTCTGGCACGTTCAGCTGGGAAAGCTTGTCCTGAAGGAGAGCTGGGATTATAGTGTTGAAAGCAGAGCTGAAGTCCACAAACAGGATCCTGGCGTAGGAGCCTGGGGAGTCCAGGTGCTGGAGGATGAAGTGGAGAGCCAGGTTTACAGCATCGTCTACAGACCTGTTGGATCTATAAGCAAACTGCAGGGGGTCCAGGTGGGGGTCGGTGATGTCCTTGATGTGGGAGAGCATGAGGCGTTCAAAGGACTTCATGACCACAGATGTCAGAGCGATGGGTCTGTAGTCATTAAGTCCTGTGATCCTCAGCTTTTTAGGGACAGGAACGATGGTGGAGACCTTAAAACAGGCTGGTACGGTGCATGTCTCCAGTGAGGTGTTAAAAATGTCTGTGAACACTGGAGACAGCTGATCAGCACAGTGCTTTAAGGTGGAAGGAGAGACAGAGTCTGGTCCACAAGCCTTACGGGGGTTTTGTCTCCTGAAAAGTCTATTTACATCTCTCTCTTTGATGGAGAAAGGTGTCTCTGTGGGGAGGGGGGGGGGGGGGGGAGGAAGATAGGGGAGAGAGCCTCAGTAAGCAGCTGTGGTGAGACTGTAGCTTTGATGTGGGGGGTGAAGGTGTTGGAGTGAGGCTGGTCAGAGGTGTGAGGGGGGTTGGAGTCAGGTCTGTCCCATTGTCTGTCAAATCTACAATAGAAGTTATTCAGACTGTTGGCCAGGCAGAGGTCGTTAGCAGCAGCAGGGGCTCTGGGCTTGTAGTTTGTAATTTGCCTGAGCCTCTCCAGACAGAAGCCGAGTCATTCGCAGAGAACTGATGTTGTAGCTTCTCTGAGTACAAACGTTTGGCTTTTCTCACCTACTTTCCAAACGTGTACTTCGACAAACGTGCCGTAACACAGACCTGTGTTACGGCAAATTTGCGGTTGACCTCATTTGGAGACATGATTTATTGCTCTGGTTGAATGATGGAGTCCAGGCGAGACATTGATGATTTTATAAAAAAGATTTATTATAAAATAAAATAAAAAGGAGTAAAAAAGAAGCTTCCATCCTGAAAAAATGAAAGGCAAAAGGCTCATGGCAGAGCAAAAAGGCAAGACCCACTCTAACTAACAGTTTCACAGCTTTAGCTTTTATACAGATAGAAAAAGTTCCACCCTGAGGTGAGGAGAAGGAGGGAGTCAGATGCCCAACAGTGGAAACATTTGAGGATGATGAAGACGTGTATATTATGATGAAGATTGGGCGCCACTCTTATCTATCCTTGATAGTGTGTGTGTGCGTGCATATCTGCATGTGAGTTTGAGTTTTGGCCTTCAGCAGAGACTCTGTGTTGCACTGAGTACAATACGATCTGTACTGTTTAATCTAACATGATTCAGCTGTTCAAAAGTGCAAAGAGTAATGGAGTCATCATGTATTAAAACATGACAAATTGTACACATGAACATACATTTGACGATATGATGATGAATATAAAAATTGCCATAACACCTGAAAACATCCCAGTCAGTCCAGTCCAAACACTCCTGGAGTTTCTCCACTGCTTCACTGGTCCATTGTTTAGATTCCTTCACCACAGGTTTACAGAGCTTCAGCCTCTGTCTGTATGAAGGAATCAGGTGGACCATCAAATGGTCCGATTGGCCCAGTGCAGCACGGGAAACGGCGTGATAAGCACTGCTTAGTGTGGTGTAACAGTGATCCAGTGTCTTCTCCTCTCTGGTCGGACATTTAATTCATTGTCTATATTTGGGGAGCTGGTGTGAGAGGTCCCCTTTATTAAAGTCACCAAGCACAATGATAAAAGAGTCCGGGTCGGTCCGCTCCATGCACAGGATCTGGTCGGCGAGTGTGCGCTGTGGCTCGCGGCGCACATCAGCTGACGGTGGGATGTACACACCAACCAGGATGAATGAAGTGAACTCACGGGGAGAATAGAAGGGTTTACTGTTGATAATCAAGGATTCCAGGTGAAGAGAGCAGTGCTGGAGGATCACTGTCACATCGTTACACCCAGAATTGTCTTCCTGTTAAGACTTTATTTGAATTAAAAAAATATTGAGATTTGTGTTGTTTATCACCGTTTTTAGAAAAAACATTGAGATATTAATTTTGGTTCATATCACCCAGCCCTAGTGTGAAACCTTTGTTTTTCTGTTTGAAAATGTAAAAATATGTTTATTTGTAAAAACGAAGCTCCGACATTGATCCATCACTTGTTGGCCTTATTATCTGGGGTCCTTTTATTTTGAAATCCACATAAAGTGATTGTGTGGCGTGAATGGCAGTAAGAACAATAGGAGCAGAATGTGTCTGTTTTAATTTCCTTTAGAAAAGCTACAGATGGACGTCTGCGTCTCACTTTCTAAACACGTAGAATAGAGATAAAGACTGAGAATGGCTTTATGTACTTTTATTTTTTATTTCATTTCTGCAGTATTAAAGCCCAAACACTTTGAGCTGAAATGGAAAATTACCCATGTTCAATTACGGTGACTGGCATTTCTTCCAGTTACAATTAAAATGACAATTATTATTTTTCCCCTGAATGTCAATTACAATTGTGTTCTCAATTACCAAAGTTCAAATTTTTGCCTTGTCTCTGAAATTTTTTTTTTTTTTGTGTTTTTTTTTGTTTTTTATGCTTTACTGGATTTTTACCCCAGTTTAAGTGTGTGTATCATATTTAACTAGTTTTTAAGTACTTACGATAGCCTTATTTCAGAATAAAGTATAGCCTCATCTAAGAAAAATTACATTAAATAAATACAACATTTTTCTTTTTGTGTGCCTTACTATAACCTAAATGGTTCCATTTTCATGCTTTGGCAGTTTTTAGAAAATCCATTAAAATTACAATTATAAAGTCAATTATCTGAACTCAATTACAAATAACTATATCTGTGTTTCCCTTTGAAATGTACAAAATCTAAATGTCGCAATAAAACACACTTTTCCCGTTTGGTCCAGATTTAAAAAGCTCAAAATTCTGAGGAGGAAACATCTGTGTGGTTATTTTAACGAGGTTAGACATCAGTGTGAATAAAGGCGCTCTCTTCACTCAGCCAATCACACGCTTCACACCGGTTGCTATGGCAACCTAAGAGTGGAATGTGGAAGACGGACCCGAGACGAGAAAATAAGAGACGAGAGAGCACGTCTTCCTTTCTTCACTTGGCTTTGAAAATGCAAAGTGTTTAACAGCACGTTAGCGTTAGCATTAGCGTGGCCACTGGAACGTGATGAAATAACTCCACGTCACTTTGTTTTCACCTCCAGCTGCTAACGCTAATAATGCAGCATTTCACAGACACGCCCCTCAGGAAATGTGGAGGCTCAGAGTGTGTGTGTGTGTGTGTGTGTGTGTGTGCGTGTGCGTGTGCGTGTGCGTGTGCGCGTGCGTGTGTGTGGCTGCAGGCTGTGTAATTAGCCTGTTGTTTGCTAACAGATTAGCTAAAACCACTGGGTGTGATAAAAATAATAATATGTGGTTGCTGTGTTTATTCCCTAAATTAAAACCAACCATTACACTCACGTTATGGGACCATTTCACAGCTTTTATTGGCATTTAGAAAAGAGAATGTAAAGTTATTGATTTTATGTGATCACGGACACAGAATTCACTTCATGAAATGAAAGAATAAATAAATTTGAACAAAATCAGGCACAAATTGTGTGAGAAAATGTTTCTATTTCAATATGGAAACGTCTGAAAAACTTCATCATTGAACATTAAAAACTAGGGCTCAGGGTTAGGGTCAGTTACATTTTTCAGTTACAATTACATTTTCAATTACAATGCAATTACAGTGACCAGCATGTACAATAACTTTACAGTGTGACAACAACAGTTGTCATTTGTTTGTTTTTGTTGTCACTTTGTGTATTTTTTGTGTTTTGTATGTTTACATTTGTGTAGTTTTGCTGTTGCTTAGTAACAATGGACCAATGAATGCAGAGCCTCAAACCTTCTCTTTGTTCCTACATAACTCTGTTGAAATGTCCAGTTTTTTTAATTATAATAATATTATTATAATAACAATCTCAGGTTAAGAGGTGTGGAAGTGTTCCGCCCCTTTGAAACTTTACTCTTCTTTTCTAAATCTTCCTTTGCTCATTTTTGAAAGTGGGATTGTGGTTCTAACCAAGCAGGGACATGTTTGAATCTGAGAACATCATGTTTTTGTGATACAGAGTGAAACACAGTCTGTTAGCATGCAGTTAGCATGCAGCTAGCTCCAAACATCTCAGACTCTACCTGAGGCTCCAAATCATTTTAAAATACATGAAAAGAGATTAAAATAATCTGACACTAAAGGACAAACGTGTAGAGAAAGCTGCTCATTTCTTCTGTCATTCACACTAAATTCAGAATTTGTAAAAACACTAATTAAGTCTAATTATCATTAATGATTATTAAGTCTAATAATAATAAATATATGGGTATCCTCTTCTGTCCACACGTACCACGTCATGTTTTCTCACAGACCAGTGGTCATGTGACCAGGTACGTCATGTCCTGTGACGTGTATTTGTGTAAAAAATGTTTCCATGACGCTTTAACGACACATATCAATATCAAAACGTCTGTTATGGAGTTAGGGTGTTAGATTTATAGGGTGTTAGAGTTATAGGGTGTTAGAGTTATAGGGTGTTAGAGTTATAGGGTGTTAAAGTTATAGGGTGTTAGAGTTATAGGGTGTTAAAGTTATAGGGTGTTAGATTTATAGGGTGTTAGATTTATAGGGTGTTAGAGTTATAGGGTGTTAAAGTTATAGGGTGTTAGATTTATAGGGTGTTAGATTTATAGGGTGTTAGAGTTATAGGGTGTTAGAGTTATAGGGTGTTAAAGTTATAGGGTGTTAGAGTTATAGGGTGTTAAAGTTATAGGGTGTTAAAGTTATAGGGTGTTAAAGTTATAGGGTGTTAGAGTTATAGGGTGTTAGAGTTATAGGGTGTTAAAGTTATAGGGTGTTAGATTTATAGGGTGTTAGATTTATAGGGTGTTAGATTTATAGGGTGTTAGAGTTATAGGGTGTTAAAGTTATAGGGTGTTAAAGTTATAGGGTGTTAGAGTTAGGGGGTTAGGGGCTATTGTGTTAGAGTTAGAGGCTCCATCAGAGGTGTGCTTCCCTTGGTGACATCATCAACTGCTGTAAAGTGCCATTCATATTGTAACAGACTGGGTCCTATTAACTGAGTTATGTTCCACGTCTAGTTTATTCAGTGTTTAACAGGTGTTGTGGTTTCTCATGGCATTTGAAGCATCGTTGTTAAGTGCAGCTTTCACTGCCAATGTTCGTCTTTGTTTACATGTGTTCTGCGTGTTGATTGGCTTGGAGGTTGGGGAAGGGCGGGCGTAAATGGAGAATGAGGGGTACATTACGTTTTAAAGACTTCCATTAAAGGTTGATAAACCTTTGATAACGTCTTGAGTCACGTCTTTACAATACAGTATAAAACACATGGGCCGCACTAACATTACATGTTCACATTGTCCTAAGGGCCACGAGAATGATACCTCTGGGTTAGGGTGTTAGAGTTAGGGTGTTAGAGTTAGGGTGTTAGAGTTAGGGTGTTAGAGTTAGGGTGTTAGAGTTAGGGTGTTAGAGTTAGGGGTTAGAGTTAGGGTGTTAGAGTTAGGGGGTTAGAGTTTGGGTGCCAGAGTTAGGGTGTTAGAGTTAGGGGGTTAGAGTTAGGGGGTTAGAGTTAGGGGGTTAGAGTTAGGGTGTTAGAGTTAGGGTGTTAGAGTTAGGGTGTTAGAGTTAGGGTGTTAGTGTTAGAGTTAGGGTGTTAGAGTTAGGGGGTTCAACAGGCCTCACTGACTGTTTTTCCTCCTTTCGGCCTGTGTTGCCATGTTTGGAAGTGGTCTTTGTTAGACCTGAATCTAGGTCATGGGGGAGGATCCAGGCCGTGTGTGTGTGTGTGTGTGTGCGTGTGTGCGTGTGTGCGTGTGTGTGTGCGTGCGTGTGTGCGTGTGTGTGTGCGCGCGTGCTCTGCGCTGACAATCAGAATTAAATTAACATTCCTCCACTTTATTTCCATCTTCTGAAAGCCTTTGCTCAAAACTTGGAGGTCAGTGTGTACTCACAGTCTGTCAGTTGTCGTATGTGACCCCACCCCCACCGCCCCCCCCCCACCTTCATTCTCCTCCTCCAGGCCTTTCTTTAACCAAAGCTCCTTCACCAGTGAGTGAGCTGATGTTTCCTGGAGCATCATATTCCATTCCTTTTATTTCTCCTTTAATTACTTTAAAACCCTAAAATCACTCCAAAAACACACAAAAACACAGAAAAATGCATAAAAGGACAACAAAAGTACACACAAGATGACTACGAATATACACAATAAGAAATAGTACAAAGGGACACTATAAATACACAAAATGACTCCAAAAACACATTTAAATACACAATAACAACAAAAACACACAAAATCACAATAATATAAATGGAAAACTTTGTTGTGCGTTTTATGAAAAACAAAGGCTACTGGAATATTTAAAAAAAATGTCATAATATTCAATAAACATTTACTTACTTTAAAAAACATGTCTAAACATGTATTCTAGGCTATTTATGCACTAATAAAAAAAATAGTGAAAAGCAACCGTATTCGTTATTATTCAGTATTCGACCAAGCGTTTATATTTTATTTGGCTTTGATCTCAAATTTTCATTAACAATCCATGTGTATGACTTCAAACACACAAAATGGCAACAAAAACACCCAAAATGGGAAAAAAAGGAGCGTGTCTGTCCATCCGTTCATGAATTGAAGGACTGATATTATTTCCGTGGGAACGGTGTGATGAACGTTATCTTCACTGAACACTGATTCCTCTGACGACAAAAGAAAAACAGATGTTGGGAATGTTTCTTTAGCTTTGCTGGTGTTTTCTGGTGTTTTGAGACAAATTTACATTTAATAGAGAGAGGATCATAAATCACCTTCTTCTTCATTAGACGTTCTGAGTTTTCATCTGAAAAACCTTAAAACCATGCGTTCTTCTGCTCCCTGATGTGAAACACACACGTCTGTTGATAAATTCATGTTAATCTCTTAATCCTTTTATCTTGACTCCAAATCCAAGCTAAACGTTGTTTTTTGGAGCAGAGGTGAGCTGTGGAGCTGGTTAATGTAGGAGTGAATCTATTAAAACATCACTAACTGTTTGTTATGCTAAATTAATGTGAGATTAATGACAATAATTAACGACATGAACCGTATTAAACGTGTTTGGAAAGTTTTAAAGGAGAAAATAACTTTCGCCTTCTTTGTTTACAGCTAGAAAATGAGCATCCAGGCTTCTTCTGATGACTGTTGACATCACTTCCTGTTCTTCCTTCGTTCCATGTGGAACGTCTCCTATCGCTAACACCCATAGCGCTACGATGGCGCCCTCACCGTGGAGGAGCGTTCTGCTCCTTTTCCTCTGCTTCCACTGTTCACAAGGTGAGACGCACACACACACACACACACACACATTTGTTGTGTGTGAATGTTCCTTCACCTGCTGATAAACATCAGAGAAACAGTTTGATTTGATTTAGAGAAAAATAACAAAGATTCACACGACGACGACGACAGGATTGTCTCTATTCAGAGTTGTGTTCAAAATCTGTGGCTAACGTCTGCGGCTAACGTCTGCGGCTAACGTCTGCGGCTAACGTCTGCGGCTAACGTCTGCGGCTAACGTCTGCGGCTATCCTCCTGCTCCTCTTTGTATCTCTTTCCTGCGCTCTGATTGGTTGGTCTGTTTGTAATGTTTTCTCTGTAAACAAAGACCTTAGTATTAGTTTATGTGAATGGATGAAACCATTTTTAGAAACACAAACTCATTTTGATCATTTAGCTACTTTATCTTTAATGGTTTAATCTGAATTATCTCGAGACAAATCGATCTTCTCTTGTCTTTAATCGAACAGGAAGCGTTGGGATTTTTATTGATGTATTTTTAAACTGATCTGCCATTGGATGAATGATCAATCATTTCACTTCACAAAAAAACATAGGCTTTCAGCGTCGTTTTCAGGGGAAATATAATGTTTTTAACACAAGAGCTTTAGAAATCATGTTTAAATCACATTTCTGTGGGACTGGATTGAGTGAAAAAAAGAGGACAAGGTCACTGAGATGGAAAAAGTATCATTTTCACAACAGTAGGTTGACTTTTAGTGAATATTTGAAGTATGTGTACCATATTTAGTTTGTCTAACCCATAATATCACTGTGAACTGAGAGAAACCACAGATTAACTCAGAGAAATCATAGATTAACTCAGCGAAACTACAGATTAATTGAGAGAAATCATTGATTAACTCAGAGAAATCATAGATTAACTCTGAGAAACTACAGATTAACTCTGAGAAACCACAGATTAACTAAGAGAAATCATAGATTAACACAGAGAAATCATAGATTAACTCAGAGAAACCACAGATTAACTCTGAGAAACCACAGATTAACTCTGAGAAACCACAGATTAACTAAGAGAAATCATAGATTAACACAGAGAAATCATAGATTAACTCAGAGAAACCACAGATTAACTCTGAGAAACCACAGATTAACTAAGATAAATCATAGATTAACACAGAGAAATCATAGATTAACTCAGAGAAACCACAGATTAACTCTGAGAAACCACAGATTAACTAAGAGAAATCATAGATTAACTCAGAGAAACCACAGATTAACTCTGAGAAACCACAGATTAACTCAGAGAAATCATAGATTAACTCAGAGAAACCATAGATTAACTCAGAGAAACTACAGATTAACTCTGAGAATTCATAGATTAACTCAGAAAAACTACAGATTAACTGAGATAAACCACAGATTAACTGAGAGAAGTCACAGATTAACTCAGAGAAACCACAGATTAACTCAGAGAAACAACAGATTAACTGAGAGAAATCATAGATTAACTCAGAGAAACTACAGATTAACTCAGAGAAACTACAGATTAACTGAGAGAAACCACAGATTAACTGAGAGAAACTACAGATTAACTCAGAGAAACTACAGATTAACTCAGAGAAACCACAGATTAACTCAGATAAACCACAGATTAATTGAGAGAAATCATAGGTTAACTCAGAGAAACTACAGATTAACTCTGAGAAACCACATATTAATTGAGAGAAACCACAGATTAACTAAGAGAAATCATAGGTTAACTCAGAAAAACTACAGATTAACTGAGATAAACCACAGATTAACTGACAGAACTCACAGATTAACTCAGAGAAACCACAGATTAACTCAAAGAAACCACAGATTAACTGAGAGAAATCATAGATTAACTCAGAGAAACTACAGATTAACTCAGAGAAACTACAGATTAACTGAGAGAAATCATAGATTAACTCTGAGAAACTACAGATTAACTCTGAGAAACCACAGATTAACTAAGAGAAATCATAGATTAACACAGAGAAATCATAGATTAACTCAGAGAAACCACAGATTAACTCTGAGAAACCACAGATTAACTCTGAGAAACCACAGATTAACTAAGAGAAATCATAGATTAACACAGAGAAATCATAGATTAACTCAGAGAAACCACAGATTAACTCTGAGAAACCACAGATTAACTAAGATAAATCATAGATTAACACAGAGAAATCATAGATTAACTCAGAGAAACCACAGATTAACTCTGAGAAACCACAGATTAACTAAGAGAAATCATAGATTAACTCAGAGAAACCACAGATTAACTCTGAGAAACCACAGATTAACTCAGAGAAATCATAGATTAACTCAGAGAAACCATAGATTAACTCAGAGAAACTACAGATTAACTCTGAGAATTCATAGATTAACTCAGAAAAACTACAGATTAACTGAGATAAACCACAGATTAACTGAGAGAAGTCACAGATTAACTCAGAGAAACCACAGATTAACTCAGAGAAACAACAGATTAACTGAGAGAAATCATAGATTAACTCAGAGAAACTACAGATTAACTCAGAGAAACTACAGATTAACTGAGAGAAACCACAGATTAACTGAGAGAAACTACAGATTAACTCAGAGAAACTACAGATTAACTCAGAGAAACTACAGATTAACTCAGAGAAACCACAGATTAACTCAGATAAACCACAGATTAATTGAGAGAAATCATAGGTTAACTCAGAGAAACTACAGATTAACTCTGAGAAACCACATATTAATTGAGATAAACCACAGATTAACTAAGAGAAATCATAGGTTAACTCAGAAAAACTACAGATTAACTGAGATAAACCACAGATTAACTGACAGAACTCACAGATTAACTCAGAGAAACCACAGATTAACTCAAAGAAACCACAGATTAACTGAGAGAAATCATAGATTAACTCAGAGAAACTACAGATTAACTCAGAGAAACTACAGATTAACTGAGAGAAATCATAGATTAACTCAGAGAAACTACAGATTAACTGAGAGAAACCACAGATTAACTCAAAGAAACCACAGATTAATTTAGAGCTGTCAGGATGTGACGCTGCTTTCAATTCAATCATCTTCTCCTGCTTTTCTCAGTCCTACTTCTCAGCCTCTCGTGATGTTTTATTCTCCGATAGAGTTCAGAGGATGTGTAACGATGTGTTGGTATGCTGAAAGCTTTGAGTTGTGTGTGTGATTGAGTCCTCATGGTTCTCACCTTTAGTCTGAAGGAGTCCTCACACCTCGGATCCATGAGGTTTTATCCTTGTTTTTTGTGTTTTTGGAGCAATTTTGTGTCTTCACCATCGGGGTGAAATAAACTGCCATCTTCCGGTTGGTTGCCATGGTAGTTCGTGGCATCTTTGCTTCATTGATGATGGCTTTTTATTGCGCTCGTGCACATAAAGTAACTTAAGGTTTACATACTCAGGGTTAATTAACCCACTTCATACCAGCTGTAATGGAATCAGATTCCCAGAGTTTCCCATCGTGGGGTATGTTGACCCAGAGTTTATGGATAAACTCAGAGTTTGTTAACCCTCCTTCATGGAACACACCTGTGGTCTCAATGCAGGATAAATGTCCATGTGTGGGTCAGTTAACTTACATTTCTAATCCAGAGTTTACAGGCATATGTATTTTTGTTATTTTGTGTATTTTTGGTTATTTTATCTATTTCATTATATTTTTTTGTATTTTTATCCTTTTGCGTGTAATTTGCCGTAAATTTTGCATGTTGGTTTTTTTGGTTCTTTTTGTGTATTTCAGTTGTCGTTTTGCGTAGTTTTTCTGTCTACTTTATTGTAATTTTGTATAATTTTGTTGTGCGTTTTTTCCGTTCTAAAACGCAAACGTCAGATGAGAAGTGAAAAGAGCAGAATAATATGTCTATGTGTGGATCAGTTAACTTAAATTTCTCTCCTTTGAGTTTCTAATCCAGAGTTTACACAGGCATTAAATGGAATCCCTGTGTGTGTATACGCTCCATGATCAAAGTATATTAACATATTAAAGTAGATTAAAGCATGATGATATGATAGATGGTGTTATTGTTGTTTCCTTTGATGTTTCCATAAACCATTAGTGCAGAACCTATGGGCTTTACCCTGTGATGTGGGAGCCCAGGGGATCAGTGGAATACCTCTATCACACACACACACACACACACACACACACTAACGAGGCCAACGTGCTGGATTGGATTAGCCTTTATTTCATCATTTCATCAAACAGATGATGCTTCAAAGAGCAGCACAGATAAATCCACTGAATGACTCGTTATAAACATAACATGACTCAGAGCTCTAGACTGTGACACATGTCACTATTTTTTCAGTGTGTGCGAGTGAAAATTTCATCTGGTCGCATATGTGCAAGTGCGTAGAGTGACCTTATTTTGAAAATCCAAAAGGAGGAAACAGGAAGTTATGCGCTGAGGCGTCCAGGCACGTGTAGCAACAAAGCGCATGGCGGGCGCGCCTAGCGGAAAAAGAGGGCGGGGTAGAGCGCTCTGAGTGCACTGAGTGGAGTGACGGAGCACATGTGGGGACAGGGGGCGGGGAGTGGAGTGATCACACCTATGGATGACCTCATCAGAACCAGCAGGGAGGGGCCACAACTGATGGACTATGATGACAGGCCAGATGTTCAGCTGTGGTTCTCCCAGAGAAAGAGGGTTAGGAGACCCCACTATCACAGCTGGACCCTCTAATTTAATTCATGGGGTGAAACAATGCAGATGCTAAGTTATGCTACTGTTCACTTCATTCATGTACAGCATTTCTGTAAAATAAATAAAACAGAATAAATGTTACCTGTTGTTATGTTTTTATTTAAAACATTTTTGTTACGTTTTCTTTTAAAATTATATCAAAGAAATGACCTGTTATTTCAGCCACTGCATGTTTTTTTTTTACATTTTTTTAATTTATTTCCAGAATAAAATAACAAAACAGGCTTCTAGGCATAGACATAGTGTCTGATATCAATATCAGATTATGAGACCTCTGGTTCTCACCTCTGGCACCACTGCTGTGTCTAATAACAACGTTTGGGATTTGTTTTGTGGATGAGTCATTCCTCCACATAGATCTATGTGCTCCACATAGATCTATGTGCTCTACATAGATCTATGTTCTCCACATAGATCTAAATATCTCCACATAGATCTAAATGTTCTCCACATAGATCTAAATGTCCTCCACATAGATCTAAATGTTCTCCACACATAGATCTAAATGTTCTCCACACATAGATCTAAATGTTCTCCACATAGATCTAAGTGTTCTCCACATAGATCTAAATGTTCTCCACATAGATCTAAATGTCCTCCAAATAGATCTAAACGTTCTCCACATAGATCTAAATGTTCTCCATGCATAGATCTAAATGTCTCCACGCATAGATCTAAATGTTCTCCACACATAGATCTAAATGTTTTCCACATAGATCTAAATGTTCTCCACATAGATCTGTGTTCTCCACGTAGATCTAAATGTTCTCCACATAGATCTAAATGTTCTCCACGCATAGATCTAAATGTTCTCCACACATAGATCTAAATGTCTCCACATAGATCTAAATGTTCTCCACATAGATTTGTGTTCTCCACGTAGATCTAAACGTTCTCCACATAGATCTAAATGTTCTCCACGTAGATCTAAATGTTCTCCACATAGATCTAAATGTTCTCCACGCATAGATCTAAATGTTCTCCACACATAGATCTAAATGTCTCCACATAGATCTAAATGTTCTCCACATAGATTTGTGTTCTCCACGTAGATCTAAACGTTCTCCACATAGATCTAAATGTTCTCCACATAGATCTAAATGTTCTCCACGCATAGATCTAAATGTTCTCCACACATAGATCTAAATGTCTCCACATAGATCTAAATGTTCTCCACATAGATTTGTGTTCTCCACGTAGATCTAAACGTTCTCCACATAGATCTAAATGTTCTCCACATAGATCTAAATGTCCTCCACATAGATCTAAACGTTCTCCACATAGATATGTGTTCTCCACATAGATCTAAATGTTCTCCACATAGATCTAAGTGTTCTCCACATAGATCTAAATGTTCTCCACACATAGATCTAAATGTCCTCCACATAGATCTAAATGTCTCCACATAGATCTAAACGTTCTCCACATAGATCTAAATGTTCTCCACACATAGATCTAAATGTTCTCCACACATAGATCTAAATGTTCTCCACATAGATCTAAATGTCCTCCACATAGATCTAAATGTCCTCCACATAGATCTAAACGTTCTCCACATAGATCTAAATGTTCTCCACACATAGATCTAAATGATCTCCACATAGATCTAAGTGCTCTCCACATAGATCTACGTGTTCTCCACATAGATCTAAATGTCCTCCAAATAGATCTAAACGTTCTCCACATAGATCTAAATGTTCTCCATGCATAGATCTAAATGTCTCCACACATAGATCTAAATGTTCTCCACACATAGATCTAAATGTTTTCCACATAGATCTAAATGTTCTCCACATAGATCTGTGTTCTCCACGTAGATCTAAACGTTCTCCACGTAGATCTGTGTTCTCCACATAGATCTAAATGTCCTCCACATAGATCTAAATGTCCTCCACATAGATCTAAATGTTCTCCACATAGATCTAAATGTCTTCCACATAGATCTAAACGTTCTCCACATAGCGATAACTTTCTCTGCTATCGCTAACCCTCTCTGCTAGCGCTAACCCCCTCTGCTAGCGCTAACCCTCTCTGCTAGCGCTAACCCCCTCTGCTAGCGCTAGCCCTCTCTGCTAGCGCTAACCCCCTCTTTGCTAGCGTAGTCGCGGGTTAGGAAACTGTCTGTCATCAACATCTTTCTATCAGATCATCTTTTCTTATCATTTTCTGCTGTTGGAAGTGAATGAAGGTCACCTGACTGTATTCCAGCGCTAGCAGAGAAACCACAGGCTACGATGGGAAGCTAACGGCTAACAAATCACACAATGTGTGATGTGTGATTATTTCCTGCTGACGTATGTTTTACATCATTGAAAGGTTGGAAGCATTGAGCAGTTAGCAACATGCTAATATGACATGCTAGCTGGGAACAGGCTAATGTAGGGTGACCTTATTTTGACTTTCTAAAAAAGAGAACATTTTAGTCGACCTTGACATACTCAAAGTACTCAATGTTTGGTATCGATGATACTTTATTCAGTATCGAGTAGCTGTGCATTGTTTCAGTCTTTGTGTATTTGTGTTGTTTTATATATTTGTCTTTCATTTTGTTGTGGGTTTTTTTGTGTATTTTTGTGAGTTATTGTTTTTGTGTTCTTGTGTTTATTTCCCTCTCATATTGTTTATATTTTAAAGTCATTTTGTGTATTTTATCCTTTTTTTAGTATCTTTTGTGTCATTTTTAGGGGGAATCTTGTGGTAAAACGGTGAGAACCACATAAGAATTTGTTACTAATTTACTCAATGATGAAGGTTTTCTCTGTTATTTTTACTTCCTCCTTCAGAACACGTTTGATGCTCTGATACATGTGTTCTAAAGTAGCGGTTCTTAACCTTTTCTGGCCGCGATCCCCAAAATAAAGGCCCCAGAGAGCGGGGACCCCCCACTGAACCTTTATTAACAGCTCTAGATGCCTAATGATGAAAGCTACTGAATACAATTAATTAGGGTCAGTTTGATTAGTTTTATGTCATCTATAAATCTATAAATAACCAATCATCTGATAATTAACGGGAACTCGGTCCGACTGTTTGAATGTTGTTTTCGTTTTGTAAATTCTTTTAGATTTGTGTTATATGTCGTTATATTGGGTGTGGACTCTAGGACGAGTAGTGATGGTTTTAGCCAAAGCTAATATAGAGCTAATCCAGATAAACAGATAAACAGACATTAGGTGTAAAAGTGGTGAAAGGGTTTAAATAAGTGCTGAGCGTGTCTGGAAAATGGAAAAAATGTGCAGAAAAGTCATTAAAATGTGATGGAAAATGTCAGAAATGGGAGAAATGTAGCAAAAATACATTAAAAGGAGGAAAAATATGTCAAGAAAAAGTGATGAAAATATGTTAAAATATAGTGAGTTTGATGTAGTTGCAGAAAAATGGTAAAAATAAGCAAAAATGCCTCAAATTGTTCAGAAAATATTCTTAGTGTCTTGAAGGCATCTGACGACCTCCTCCCAGTGTCTCCTGATGGGTTTATTGATTTGTCACTTTTTTTAGTCTGATTGGATTGAATTAAAATCAGTTGAAAAATGCTGAATGTAAATGCTATTCTTAATGCTAACATTATTTACTGATTTCACAGAAAAAATGGAAGGTGAATAAACAAGTTATCATGTATGTTATTTTCTCATATTTCCTTGTTGTGCTGCTGCTGCTTTAATGAAATACAAATGAAATCCTTTAGCAAGTATCAACATTAGCGTTAGCATTAGTAATCCTGCTGATGTAAAGCTGGGTGAATCAGAGGTTTATCGTCTCTCTTTGTTGGTGTTATTGGATGAAAGCGATGTAGGATTTGACACGTTCTATCATCTAAACGTCCTGCTGAATATGACTGTGGCTGAGGCTAAACTGCTGGAAAAGACAAAGTGAGAGAAAAGGAACGTTCTTTGGTCCTTAGAGAGAGAGACACTGACAGAATCAGTTCATAGAGCTGAGCTGATGAAACACAGAGAAACAGTGAGCCATGTTTAGCCTCTATCAGCTGCTTTCACTCCATTCTGAGCTGGTTTGCATGTTCTCCTCATGCCTTTACGTTGCTTTCTCCTGTTTTCTGTGATCATGGAAAACAACAGGTTTATCACATTCACACAATATCTTTCACCTGAAAACAAGTTGTGTTGAGTTTATTTGTCATTGCACATGTTACAGAGCAACGAAATTACATTTCAGTTTCATCCCGTCCAAGAAAACATGAAAAGACAATCATAACATGGGAGCACAGGAGTGGGAGAACTGTGGTTCGCCACAAGGGCGGCGCCCCTTATTCAGATGAGAAATGGGATAACAACGATGGGGAGGAAGAAGAGATAAAAAAAAGGCAAAAACCAAACTAGGCCCTTGTAGAGAGGGGCGGAGTTTGGAATCATGAAAAAAAAAACCACAAACACAGTGATTGAATGTCTACGACAGGTGTTCTCAACCTTGGGGTCAAGACCCCATTTGGGGTCGCTAGACACTGAGAGGAGGTCTCCAGATACCTTTCAAAAACTAAGAATATTTTCTGAACAATTTCAGCCATTTTTGCTTATTTTTACCATTTTTCTACAACTCCACCAAACTCACTATATTTTCATCACTTTTTTTTCCATATTTTTGCTCCTTTTAATGTATTTTTGCTACATTTCTGACACTTCTACATCACATTTTAATGACTTTTCTACACATTTTTTCCACTTTCCAGACATGTTCATCACTTATAAACCATTTCTACCACTTTTACACATAATGTCACATATATTGACCTATTATTGTCACTTTTAAACTCTTTTCACCACATGTTTACCCCTTATCCCTCCATTTTTAATTCCATTACCCCATTACCATATTTTTGATCACTTTGAACCATTTTATTAGTGATTAAAACCAGGATTTCCATCTTTAAGATGACTATAATAATAATAATAAACGTTCCTGGATAACAGTGGATATTATTCAGATGAATAAATAAATGTGGTTATCACAGATTCATAGAACAATGGACCATCATTTTACTGACTTTATGGATGGACCCCAAAAATCTCTCCTTTATTCCCCCTTATAGATGGTCCTGTCTCCACATGACTGTTCTTCAATGTTCATGTCTGTGTTCAACCACCTTCAGCTACAGTGGGGGTCCCTGCTCTATGGGACCTTTATTTTGGAGGGTCCCTGCTCTCTGGGACCTTTATTTTGGAGGGTCCCTGCTCTATGGGACCTTTATTTTGGAGGGTCCCTGCTCTATGGGACCTTTATTTTGGAGGGTCCCCGCTCTCTGGAACCTTTATTTTGGAGGGTTCCCACTCTATGCGACCTTTATTTTGGAGGGTCCCCACTCTCTGGGACCTTTATTTTTGGAGGGTCCCCACTCTCTGGGACCTTTATTTTGGAGGGTCCCCACTCTCTGGGACCTTTATTTTGGAGGGTCCCTGCTCTCTGGGACCTTTATTTTGGAGGTCATGGGGTGAAAAGGTTGAGAACCACTGGTTTGTTATAGTCGGTCGCCCTCCACTAACAGAGTATTAGAGGTTTAACGTTAGAAACACTCAGTACGTAAAGGTTTAAGTGTTAAAGTGAAAATAAAAACTCCAAATTTAAAGTGACAGTCAAGTCATTTCAGGACACGTTTGAAGTTGCATCTAATAATGAAAATACTTCAATTTGTTCCCGTGATTATTTGATTAATTAATCAGCTTTAACCCTCCTATTGTCTTTGGGGTCAATTTGACCCCATTCAATGTTAACGTTCCAAAAAATAATAGTTGACTTTTTCTGCTTCATATTTTATGATTTTTCCTAATTTGATGAGTACAATTGATTAAGCATAAAATGATGATGATGATGATGATGATGATGATGAATGCATATTGCACACATTGTCACTTTCCTAAAAACAGCCTGTTTTTAGGAAAGTGACTTTTCAGAGACTAAAACTCCAGAAAACTGGTCAAACACTGTTGTTCTTAGAACTAATAGAGATGTGAAAAATAATATAATACTAGACCTTTAAAGGAACAAAGAGTTGATTTTAAGTTTTATTTAATGTAATGGTTGATGAAGCGCTCCAACCAAAGAGAATGAGTCCACACACATTTCTACCTCTGGCCTTGGAACACATCGTCATACATTTTGTTCTGCGGCCGGTTTCTCTGCGCAGTTCTGCAGACGTGGCGTCAAATTACGCTGACGTTAAATGATGCTGGTTTGCGTTCTCGACGGCTTGAAGATGTGGCCCAATAACCCGTAAATAAAGAAGAATGAGAAGAAGACGTCTCGGAGACTGAAAGAAGACAATCACAGTGGACTAAACTACTGTTTGGTTCCACAGACGTACGCAGAGGCATGTGCACAGGACTTACAGTGAACAGTCACATGAACGAAGAGTAAATAAAGAAATAGTTGGAGTGTGCATCGGGACGCTTTTTCTCGCCTGAGTTCAACCCAACAGTGAAAACCTCATTGTTTTTCTCAAAGAAATGACATATGTACGTTTGTTTTAGTGGTAAACACTGATTTTATTAACAAACAACTGTTAATGTTAACATCAGGTCAGTGAAACAAACGGGCGCAGTGCACGAAGAGACCCATGGGTGTATTTATATAATCCATGTGTGATAGATAAGGATAATCCATGTTATTGAGCAGAAAAAAGGAATGTTTCCATGGTATAATTACCCTCCTCTGCTCAGTCAGGTATCCATCCTGTAGTTACAGTAACTAATCAGCTGTAAACAGGTGATACAGTTACCCTGACCACCGTGGGGTCACTATGGAGTCCTAAGCTCCTTTAAATAAGCTCACCTGAGGATCTGAGTCTGACGAGTCGACCTTGACGACGTCATTGATTTGTGTTGGTTAGTGAGTCTATAAATATCAATCCACAGCTGAAGTCATGTATCAATAAAGAGGAAACGGATACCAGTGTCCACGCTTCATCCGACCACAAATGGACCCAGAGCTCCGTTTGCCAGCTTCTATTTTCAACTCCTTCTCTGGGAATGTGAAGTGTCTGATAGCAGCTGAGTGGGAAAGGTGGAGTATGGGAGTAGAAATGATTCCCAGCAAAGGTGGAGCAGAGCATCCTGGGAAATAAGGCCACGTGTTGTCCTGGTGTCTAAAGAAAAGCAGGCGTTAGCACCACTGTTCTCTGACTGCTGATGGATTCATCTTTTACTAAACATCTCATTCTCTATGTGCTATAACTCACTGCTACATTTAGGATTCAGTGATAAAACATCTATAGATCATAATGATGGAATGAATAAATAATAACACATTTTAAAGAATCTCATTTTGTAAATAAGTGAATGGAACAGTATTTAGTGGCTCAATAGATTTATTTCTATAGATTTGATCATTTCCTCACTCCCTCCTGATGTGAGACCAACCTTTGTATCATCACTTCATGTTCTAATCAAAAACATGTTGTTTTTATTCATCACTATATTTTTTCTCTTATTCTTTGTGTTTTTGTTGTCATTTTGTGAGTTGTTGGTAATATTTAGTATGATTATCATTTTGAATGCTTTAATTTGTTAATTTCCCTCTCTCGCTCTCGTAAGTACCACCACTGTAGTGCAACTGTATACTCCTAGGGGGTACACGTACCCCCATTTGAGAAACAGTGCTCTGACACACATTTGATTTCTAACTAATGTAAAACAAATGCATTTCTTTAAAGTTTCCGCACCCTAGCTTTAAATATGTGAAAGAGCTGAAATATTGTCCAGCAGTCCTTGAACGTCACACGTACAGTCGCTCACATCAACAGGTTACTATGGTTACAAAGGGACGCAAAGATTCAGGTCAATTTCCACGGGAATTTAAGCTTAGGACTTTAGAGAATATTCAACAATATAACCTTTTTCAAAAACAAAAACCTAACCCTACACGTGTAAGGACATCTTATATTTAATAGGGTAAGGGTACGGTTAGGGGTTTAAAAAACAGATTTTTTTATTGTAAACCCTTCTTAATTCAAGTTCATTTTGTCTTGAAATTTCCTTTAAAATTTCCTTTGATCTCCTGACATGTTTGGACTGCAAACTGTCAGTCCATGACGTGACACCATCAGCAGACGCCCCTGAGGAAGACTGACAGTTCGTAGTCGAAACATGTCAGGATGTCAAAGTAAATTTCCTGAAAAAAGTCGTCTGAATAAATGAAACATTAAAGCAGAACTAAGTAGCTTGCGCTTAGCACGCCCCCTAAAGGTCCCTTTGGTTATGTCACTGTCATACCCCGCCCCCTGCCCCACAGCTACATGCGCACCTTTGCTCTCCCAAGACAGTAGCAACCGATCACTGAAAAATCCTACTACAACAGTGACACTAGTGTTTTCACACACACAGTCCCATGTGGCCATGTGACTAGTATGAGGAAGAGAGACAAGACCACTTCTGTGTCTATCTGTCTGTCTGTCTCTCTGTGTGTGTGTGTGTGTGTGTGTGTGTGTGTGTGTGTGTGTGTGTGTGTGTGTGTGTGCGTGTGCGTGCGCGTGCTGACAAAGTGGCTCTGAAAATGGATGGATAGATATTTGTGTGTGTGCTGCCTGATGGAGCACTGGGTTGTGAGTGTGTGTGCATGCCTGTTGCCGTGACGACTGTGTGTGGCAGGTCATAATCTAGCATTAGTTTGTACTGAGCTGCTGTAAAGCACTACCACTGCTACTGGGTCAGAGGCAAAGCAGCAAGTGCTGTTTTCTAGCCATAGACATATGAGGGTAAACACTTGTTTTACCCTCACAGGGACTATGAGAAGCATTTATTAAGGTTACTTAGTTCTGCTTTAACATATAAACTTTTCATGGGAAATATTTATTGGAATCAACCAGAAATCGAGAGTAACTTTAAATAAATTATGTTAAAATGTGTTTTCCAACTGTATTCAACATCCCTGCTAAGGATCAATCTTTAAATTTTAAAATTCCCTGTTAATTCCTGTTATTTCCCATGGAAAGTTTCCAACTTCCAAAATTCCCAGAATCCCTCCCTCCTCGTGGATGGCTACGATTTATGTTTGTATATTATAGGATACGGTTATTTGAATTTACTCCCAATTTCCGGTTAATTCCAAATAAATAAAAGCTTTTATTTTTTAATCCTGTCCAAAAATCCAGAGTTTAAGTTTCTGTGGAAATGAACAGACATTTTATTTCTTTCCCTCTCATTCCTAAAACACAAACTTGATTTATTTTCCTTTCTGTCTCGGTGAATTGTTTATTTTTCTGTAAACTGAAGAAGTCGTCAAAGCCCTAAATATCTATTTCTGTATTCTCTGCATTTTAAAGGGCTTTAAAAAAAACCTAAAATCCACCAAAGCAAAAACAGGCGTGAGAAATAAATCAGACTGAGATGAAAATGAGTTTATTTCTCAAACAAACAGAAACTTACAGCGACTTAATGTCATCACGTCATATTTAAAAAGGAGTAAAAATCACAGATACATAAACAGTCTGAGAATAACCACGTAACACATTATCAGGGAAACGGCACAAAAAGCTATGATTTCGTGTGTGTGCCAACTGCCAACACAATCATTTATTGATATTGATATTTATTTGTTAGATCCAACATATACAATTCAATACAAATAATAAATATTAGTTTAAACAACCAAAAATGGAATGAGCTGCAGCAGTAACTGCTTATCAGAGCCACACCCCCAAACAGCATTACAATAAAAACTATAGAAACAAATCAATAAAGCACTATTCATCACCTTATGATTCAATAGATGCAAAATATATAAGATTTGTTTAACTCGTTACCTTAAAGTGATCTTCAAGATCATTCCAGACGTTAACACCATAAATAGAAACACGTCTTCTTTTAACATTTGTTCTAAATTTACTTATGATACTAAATCATCTTAAATTATATTTTCCTTTTCTTTGTTTAGAAAGTGAAATAATACCCAAAGGAAAGCTTTTATTTCTTAATCAGAACACAGTCTCTAACACTTTTAATCTAAGTTTTATTGTTCTAGATTTTAGATTGTAGTGTTTATTGAGTAATTTTGTTGTTATGCCTTGTATTTTTAGTCAGTTTGTGTTATTTTTTGTATGTTTTCATTTATTTTTTTAATTATTTTGTAATTTGTGCTCTTGAAATTATAACTGTATCTTTAAAAGGCATAAAATGATAACTTTACACTGTGTAAAGTAGTCACTTCACACAAAGTAGCAACGTTAAACTGTGTACAATGATAATTTTACATAATATGAATTAGAACATTTACATTGAAAAGTAATGACTTTACATAGTGTACATTGGCAAGTTTACATTGTATAAAGTAGTAAATATACACTATATAAAGTAGTAACTTCACACAATATAAAGCAACAACTTAACACAGTGTACAGTTGTAACTTTACACAGTGTATATAGTATTAATCAGTAAATATACACTATATAAAGTAGTAACGTTACACTATAAAATTACCAATCCTACATAGTGTACAATTGTAACTTTACACAGTGCAAATTATTACCTTTACACAATGTGCCTTTGTAAGTTTACATAGTATAAAGTAGTAACATTTACATAGTATAGTGTTGTACATGTACACTGCAAAAAGTGGTGACTTTACATAGTGTAAAGTAGTAACTTTGCATTGTATATATAGGTAAATTTACCTAGTATAAAGTAGTAACTCTACACTGTATACATATGTAACTTTACATTGTGTATTGTTATAACTTTACACTATGTACATTAGTAACTTTGCACTTTATAAAGTGATGACTTTACACAGTATACAGTAGTACATGTACATGATATAAAGTAGTAACTATATACATGTACAGTTGTAAATTTGCACCATGTAAAGTTGCCACTATACACAATGTAAAGTAATAACTACACTATGCAAATACACTATTTTAAATTAATGACTTTACACTATATACATTTGTAACTTTATATTGCAGAAATCAGTGACTTTACACCATGTAAAGTTAACTTTATGCTATATAAAGTAGTATATTTATCTGTTTTCATAGTTGTAAACATACACAATGTAAAGTTGTGACTTTACACTATATTAAGTAGTAGCTTTACATTACATCAATTGGTAACTTTACCTATAATAAAGTAGTAACTTTACATATAATAAAGTAGTAACTTTACATATAATAAAGTAGTAACTTTACATATAATAAAGTAGTAACTTTACATATAATAAAGTAGTAACTATACACAGTGAAAAGTAGTGACTACACAATGTAAAAGGATAACTTTACATAGTATAAAGTAGTAACTTTACATATAATAAAGTAGTAACTATACACAGTGAAAAGTAGTGACTACACAATGTAAAAGGATAACTTTACATAGTATAAAGTAGTAACTTTACATTCTGACAATTAGTGACTTTACAGATATAAAGTGGTGATGCTGTGTGTTTGTAATAATAAAAAATGAGATGAGAACATCGTCCTGCTCACCTGTAGGAAAAAGACGGCGTTCAATAACGCCAAATAAACTCCGCCCATTATTGGTTTAAGAAGGTGATTAACATGTTCTGTATGAGAGGACCATGAATTATACAGAGCTTCTTGCTGCTGCTGCAGGAACAAACTCTACTTGATGGTGAGAGGGAATAAAACAACCATCACAGACAAACCAGCCTGAGGCTTTTATTTGTCCACAGGTTCCCAGTGTGGCCCCAGCACACAATGGCTGTTTGCTGCCAATCATCATCAACATGACAAGCATCTCTGCCTTAGCTTAGCTTAGCTTAGCTTAGCTTGGAGTTTTTCACACTTTCTACACATTCAATCACTCGTTTGCCAGTAGAAGATAAAGTGTGATATTGTCCTGAAACAAGGAACAGTCAGATTAATTTTTCCATTTCAGGAATTATTTGCTCAACGTATTGTCATTTTGTACAACTTTTTTTGACGTTTTGCTTAATTTAATGTAATTCTGTTTTATTGTAGGCGTGGGGGAAAAAATCGATTCACATAAGAATCGCGATTCTAATCATCCACAATTCTGAATCATGTATTTATTTATTTTTCTTAAATAAAATTACAGGACAAAAGCAGTTCTACTATTGTTGTATTCACTGAAAGTTAAGATTTACTTCTAGAAGAAAGGGGCAGCTGGTTTTATTTATTTATTATTAAGTTATTGCTTGTACAGTAAGTACGTTTTTATTTGTTGAGCATGAATAAATGTGACCTTGTGTTTTAAGTTTATCTTTGTGTGATTATATCATTGGAATCAGTTTATTTACAATGATCTTATACAAACTGTATTGTTTTGATGCCATAATTTAACACATTATGCATTGTATACATTTTTTAATCGAGAAGTGTTGAATCAAATCGTGAGACACCCAAAGATTCACATCCCTAGTTTTTTGTCATTTTGTGTATTTCTGTCGCTTTTTCACAGAATTTGTCGTTTTTGTAGCATTTTAATTTATTGTCATTTTGTGTGTTTTTACTTCAGTCGGTTTCCTGCTCATATGTCATTACAGAAGTCTCTCCTGGTCATTTCTGGTCAGACTGCCCTAAGCAGGCCAGATACCGCAGCACACTGATAGCACTCACTAAGGCCTCTGCCTGAGGAGGCTCTGCTATGTTATGACTACCGCTATCATACACATACATAACACTGAGCCCTTTAGGAGGTGGAAGAATTCATGGTGCACAGTTAATGTATTACTTTTTTAGTGTCGCAGGAAGTAGCAGTACCAGGAATGAGGCTGATTCTTGATTTTAACAAGTTCTCCACTTTAGTTTAAAGCGTGTTGAGAATAAAAAGATGGTGAACGTGGCATCACAGGAGGAGGAGAGCGTTTCCACTCACTCTCTGAGAACAATCCATTGTGGTGTCATCACGGATCTCAGCCAATTACAGCCAGGCACAGACAACGGTTACCATGGAAACCCCAGAGGAGGCTTCACAAAAGACACCGCTCACACATTTTTGAAGTCAAATGTTCTCATTGACGAGCAGGTTGTTAAACATTGAAACAAAGCGAATAAATGTTTTGGTTTTTGAAATGTGTGAATCGAATATTAAATACATTTTTAAATATGGGTCTAATCATGAATATTCACATCTTTGTGGTTTTGTATATTTTTTTCTTTTTTTTGTGTGTTTTTGGTATAACTTTGTGGTGTTTTTTCATAACTTTTGGAAATCATTTTTTTAATGTATTTTTGAGGTTTTGTATATTTATCTCATTTCTTTTTTTGTTGTGGTATTGTATTTTTATCTTTAATTTTGTGTCTTTTTGTAGTCATTTATATATATTTTACTTGTCTTTAGTGTTTTCATTGTTTTGTATAATGGTCTTATATTTTGTGTTGTTATTGTGTTTTAGGAGTAATTTATGTGTATTTTTCTTGTCTTGTTTTTTTCTTCTATTATTTCTTTGTGTGTGCGTGCGTGTGCGTGTGCGTGTGCATGTGCCAGTAATGTAAAGAAATAAAACTTTAAAATGTTGGACAAAGGCTCATAATTAAATCATTCCAGTAATTGAAATGTTTTTGATCACTCCGATGGTTTTAAATATGTTTCTTTCTCTCTAACCCATAATTACAATACAATTAAATTCAAGAACGGCCAATTTTAGGCCGTGTTGTGTAATGTATTGTCATTTTGTTTATTTTGTTGCCGTTTCTTGTAATATATTGTCATTTTTCTGCTGCGTTCCAGGGTTCAGCCGTGCGGCGCTGCCCTTCGGCCTGGTCAGGAGGGAGTTATCGTGCGAGGGCTACTCCATCGACCTGCGCTGCCCGGGCAGCGACGTCATCATGATTGAAACGGCCAACTACGGCCGCACCGACAACAAGATCTGTGACGCCGACCCGTTCCAGATGGAGAACGTCAACTGCTACCTCCCTGACGCCTACAAGATCATATCACAAAGGTAGGAGGAAGGGCTCGCCTTTCACACACACACACACACACATACACACACATCCCTGGGATCAAGCAATTAGAAAGGCAGAGTTCAAAGGTCACATTAGATCAAAGGGTAAATCTCACAGAATGTTTTGAACTTATTCTTACACAAAATGATATTAAACAGCAAAAGATTTGAGTGTGTGTTTGATTTTTCCAGTTTAAAAATCAAAAATCAATATTGAGTTGTCGGGGGCGTAATGCCCCCTGTAGGGTCTGACAGGGCAGACTAAGAGAGTTTCAAAATAAAATGGAAAAATGGGGGGAAAAAATCCTAAAAAGAGAAAAATGTTAAGAAAAAAAGGCTCACAATTAAAAAAAATATTTTTTTATTATAAACAAAAACAAAAAATATAAAATTACTAAAAACCTAAAAATATATATGGGCGGCAGAGCATCATTTGACACAAACATCCTGGAGAATAGGGAGATGAACCAGCTCTGAACGGCTGGCTTGTGAGAAGCAAATAGCGATAAGGATTTGTTTCCGTCAGGGTTCTACGTATCTCTCCAGCAGTAAATCCAATATGGTGGCCTTATCTCAAAAGCTGAGCCGTTAACTTCTCCAAGTTAGATTCCGTCCCTCGTAAACGTTCCAAAGTAGCATCCTGCTTACTTTTGTGTTTGTTTCTCACATGAGTGAGTGTTGAGAGCCCTGCTCCATCCATCACAAATGACTGGCAGCCTTCCTAAACAGCTGCCAACGTAATCCAGACTTTGCAATAGGTCAGAAAACTGCTAGCTCCAATCAGCAGCATACTGACTATCAGAATTCTAATTATGTAAACGTCTTCAACGTCCTCAACGGAAAGGATGGACAGACACACGATCCTCCACTCAGAGCTGGTTATCTGCGTAACAGTGAAAATAAATACCAGATTTACGGATGGTATTGCCTAGCGGTAGGAGGTAAATAATAAAGAGAAGGGGCCCCAGGACTGAGCCCTGGGGCACACCTGTAGTGATGGGGGAGGGGTTTGATTTAAAGGATTTGAGCTGGATGTGTAGCGTCTGTACAACAGTTGTGTTGACTCTTGTCTCTGAGGCTTTGAGCACGTGTGCAACAAGTGATTGTGATATTAAACAAGTTATTAGATATTAAACGAGGTATTAAATCCAGTTTGTGAGGCATGAGGCCTTCAGGGACCGTCTGTAAACTGTAATATTTACAGAACCATGTAATGCTCGTGCAGCTCTGGTAAACGTAGACATTAATGGAGTATTTCCTGAGAGTAATTGGATGGAATTCCCTGTAAACTCTATTAGCTCTTAATGCAGACCAGCTGTTAAACTGCACAGTTTAAAGCACGTGATGCATTCAGGAAGCGTTGGCATAGTCGTCATAGTGAAATACACAATACAGACTAAACATCTGAAATAAAAGTATTTATGATCATTTCAGAACATTTGGCATTACTGACAGTTGCGCACACACACACACACACACACACACACACACACTTATTATTATGTCTGCGTATCAGTCCATTTACAACCACTGGTGGCCCTCCGTCTAATGTTGTGTAGCATTCACTCAAAACAAATACACAATGTTGAAAACACCACAAATCATTCCAACAATACACAAAATGACAGAAAAGTACACAAACTGAGAGAGAAAATCACAATGACAGAAAAACACACTAAATTTTTTCAAAAATCACACAAGGTGAGAACACAACACACGTGTCCAAACACACACACACAGAGCTGTTGGTGTGCATGTCGCTCTCATAATTAATGAACGTCTTTGTTTCAGTAGCCTCCCACAGACGCTAACCGTTAGCGTGACGCTAACTCATTCATCACATGCTAATGTTTTAATTCCTCTGTCTGTTTGCTAAGGTTTACACGGCTGTGCGTTATGGGATCTTCTTCTTCTCTGCTCTGTGTGTGTGTGTGTGTGTGTGTGTGTGTGTGCGTGTGTGTGTGGTGTGTTTTTTTTATCAAAGCTCTGGTTAATCTTGTCTCTCTCTAGGTGCAACAACCGTACGCAGTGTGTGGTTGTCACTGGCTCAGATGTCTTTCCTGATCCATGCCCGGGCACCTACAAGTACTTAGAGGTCCAGTATGAGTGTGTTCCCTATAGTAAGTATCTCCATCCCACCTCTCACATGCACGCTACTCTCTCTCTCTCACTGTGTTTGATCTCAACCTCACACTTTGCTTCTGCCTGCTTGTTTTGCAGCTCTTGCTTTTGGAACAGGAATGTTGTTTTATTATTATAATGAGTGGGTTTTTACACTAATCTCTAAACTATGAGTGAAAATGGAGTTAAAAATGTTATGTTAAAGTTTCATTTATTCAGAAAATTGTTCCTTAGGAAATCCACTTTGATCTCCTGACATGTTTCAAATGACAAACTGCTGATCACTTTGAAGTTTCCTTTGATGTGTACCTTTAAAGTTTCCTTTAATGTTTCCTTTGAACTTTCCTTGTCTTCTACATAGTAACTCCTGCAGGATTCTTGTATAAAATAAGACAACATAACATATTTAAGTTGAGGTTTAATTTATTCTGACAGTGTTTTTCGGGAAATCTCGATGGAACTATTGCATGGAGGTCAAGTGAAACTTCAAAGGAACCATCTAAGGCGATCAGTAGAACTCCTCTGATGAAGACTGGCAGTTGACAGTCGAACTATATCAGGAGATGAAAATTTCCTGAAAAACTTTGTCTGAATAAAAAAAACCTCAACTTATGATACTGTTAAAAAAGACAAAAATAATCTTGCTAGAGTTAAAATAATCGCTAGGGAACCTGTTGTTATCCTGCTTTGTTGTTGTTCTTCTTCTGAACTAATCCTTCTTCCCACATGTGATCAATCACTAAATTAATGTCAAAACTCCAGATTCCCTCAGATGTAGAAACAGACCAATCGTCCTAAAGGTGGAGCTTCATTTAACGATGAGAAAATTCACAACAAATCAACCAAATATGAAGCAGATTTATAACTTTAACCAAAATGTGTCCAACACTGAATAAACTTTAGTCCATCACTGTGTTTTTATCAGAAACTGTTGAAATGATTAAACCTAATCTACTCACACAAAGTATTTATTGTTGTCATTTTATATATTTTTGTGTGTTTTTCTTTTTAGTAATGTTTGGTAGTTTTGTTTGTTTTAGAAGTCAACAACAAAAATAGATGAAATTACACAAAAACACAACAGACGTTTACAAAAACAGAAAAATAAACAAAATGACAACAAAATATACAATACGACTTCACAAACTAAGAGCAAAAACACACAAAATCACAATAAAAGCACACAAAAAGATTCCAAAAACCAAAAAATGACCAAAAAAATCATCCTAAAAACACACAAACTACCAAAAACAAGGAAAAAGAAAACACAAATATACAAAAATGACTCTATACAATAAATACAGACAAAACAAAAACAAGAACTTACAAGGAGACAAATACACAAAATTACAACAACAACAAAACTAACACAAATATGCAACACGACTCCTAAAACACTTGATTCTTGATAAATACATTTCAATGTTCATTTAAAAAAACTAAATGTTTTACATCATTTTGAATTTCTTTCTCATGTCAATGATTGGAGTCAACGTCAGTTTTTCACTGATTGAGTAAATAAATCATCGTTAAAAACATGTCTACATGTAATTTGTGGATTATTTTTTATTTTTGTCTTCACTGAATGTTGGCATACGTTTGAAATCTGCCTTTAAACGCTAACAGCTGCTGACTTGCCCACAGGTGACTGGATTAGTTCATTGCTAATTAGCAATTGACAGATGTGTTTAAGTGCCAACAGATTTCCTCCAAACTTGCCTGGCCCCGACCTCTCCTGAGCAGCAGCTATAATTGTCTGTTTTAACATGTTGTATCGTCGTCTTCTCTTTGTTTTGATGCTTTGTGATTAACATACATTAACTAAAATAAATCACTTGTTTGAACGTTACAAAGAAAACACAAAGTGGACCAGATGTTTTTCTGTTTCTCACCCAACAAAAGTCACATAATTCAAATTAAAAACACATTTCTAAGGTTTTGGATGATTATTGTAAATATGATGCATATTTAACACTAACTCTGACTGGTATCACTATATTAGAAAACCTAATATGGCCACCTGTGTATATTTAATATTGAATATTGAACATCTGTCTTCTCCTGGGCAAAAAGAAAAGACATTTTTGGTTGTAAATGATTTGATAAAATGAAAATCAATTAAATAAAACAAAATTAACTAAATAAGTTTGCCTGTAAACTAACTAAATTAAATAAACACAATTAGAATGAATGAATTTAATAAACTTAAAATGAATTAGATGAAATAAAATTAACAAAATAAACTTAACTGTAAATTAACTAATGAAAAGATTTATTAAATAATGTTACAGTTACTTGATCTGAATTGATCTAAATCAATAAAATCAATTTATTTGTTAAAATTAATTCATTTAAATTGATAAAATAATGTATTTAGTAGAATTACAATGAATAAAATGTATTTATTTATTATTTAAGTATTTGCACAATTCCTTTTGAAAATCCAGCTAACAGACCAGACTAATGTTAAAAACATGTCTTTTACTTAAATATTATGTGAGTTTTTGAAAACGTTCGGATGTTAAAACACAGGATTTGATTAGAATTGTTCACATTGATGGTTATTTATTAGTAGTTTATTAAGTGATATTTCTCTGTATTTTAACTCTTTTTATTCCTTTTTCATCCTTTACCAACTAAACTTTGCTCTTGTTTTCTAACCAATGGGAACGCACCGTGTGAAGCTACTTTATTGTGGGACTGGCTGAGCTTTTATTTTGGTAAATCAAAGCTCAGATTGAGGATGGGCGTGGCCTGTTTTTTTTTTTTACCCACAGGTATGAGGCCCCTCCCTCTTCACTAACCAGCCCTTTTTGTATCTCTAGCTCCTCCTCCTCCTGGATCAGGACGTTTAGCCCCTCCCACTGTGTGTGTGATCAGCTCTGATAACCTTTTCTCTTCTTTTGCACTGCTTGCTTTCTTTTCCAATGCCTGAAATAGAAGTGGAACAAAAAGGTAAATGAGTGCTCTGACACCCCCCCTCTTGGTCCCCTCCTCCACCTTGTTTCTGTGCTGTTGAATAGAGACCCCCACCCCACCCCCTTCATTGTAGGGTTGTTTGCACCCACAGTCCAAACTCACACCCCACATTTTACTGCTGAATGGTTTGTTCCAGGGTCTCCTGTGCGTGTGTGTCCCCCCCCCCCCGGTATCTAGTCTTTGGTTCAGTCCCAGGTTGTGTTCACACTCACAGGCTCCAGAAGACCCCGTCACGGACTCAAACCCCTCCAGAATAAACCAAAAGCAGATGAACGTTGTTGTAAACGTAGGTTTATGTGATGGTGTATTGGTGGTGATCAGGTTACCATGGTGACGTGATGCTGTGCAGTGAGGGAGGTTCTATGGTTGGAGGGAAGCACAGGTCTCATATTTCATAATGTTTATGAATCATATCACACATTTCTATGGGAACTTTCATGTTTCACAGGAAGCTAAGGGTTAGCATTGTTGCTAACGTCACTTTAGCATTATCATCTGACGTGATTTCAGCGTAACCATCCCGTCTTTGAAATTAATTCATTATGAATTACAGTTTAGTTAATTTACAGTTAATTCATTTAGTTAATTTAGTTTTGTTTAATTCATTTTAATTCTCCTTTGAAAATTAATTTGATTAAATTAGGAAAATTTAAATGTATCAATTTTAATCATTTGAATTGTATTAAATACATTAATTTTAATTTTCCCATGTAAATTAATTGTATTAATTAAAATTATTATGAATGCATTACTATAAATACATTTAAATGTATTAATATAAATACGTTTATAAGTGTATTATTATTTTTAGTTTTGTTTATTTTACTTAATTAATTTTTCAAAATTAATTAATTTTAATTATTAAAATGTATTAATTATTCAGTAAGTCTATTATTATTTGTGCCACAGAATACAGTCATCCTAAAGATGGAAATCCTGGTTTTAATCACTAATAAAATGGTTCAAAGTGACCAAAAATGGTGAAAAATGTGGTGAAATGGGATTTTAAATTAAAAGTAGCAAATTAGAGAATTCAAAGTGTTAGTATTGGCTTATAAGTAGGATCAATTAGTTTAAAATGGCAAATAATCTTACCGCAACTCCACCAAACTCACCATATTTTGATCTATTTTCATCACTTTTTTTGTCATATTATTGTCATTTTTCCACTTTCCAGACATTTTCATCATTTTTAAACCCTTTCTACTACTTTTAACTTAATGTCACATATGTTGACCCATTGTTGTCACTTTTAACCTCTTTTCACCATATTTCATGATTATTTACCAGTTTAAACTAATTGTTCCAATATTGACACTTTGAACCATTTTTACCACTTTTTCTGTCTGTTTTTATCCATTCTGATTTACAACATTTAACCATTTTCTGTGGTTTTTAAAATCCCATTTCACCACCTTTCTTTACCATTTTTGCTCACTTTGAACCATTTTATTAGTGATTTCCATCTTTAAGATGACTATAATAATAATAAACGTTCCTGGATAACAGTGGATATTATTCAGATACTTTTTTGACCAAACTTTCATTTAATTTCTGTGGTTTTCTTTCCAAATTTCAAACACTCGTCACCACGTGCACAACTATGACAGATAGTTTCTCCTCTACAGTTTAAGACGTGACCTCAGTGAAGGCAGATATTCTCCTCACGTTTTTCATTTCATGCTCAATTGGATCACTACGAGCCTGCAGTCGTGTGATTACGCCCGCGTTTGTGCTCCACATGTAGATTGTTGGCAGACGCCGGCAGCTACGTCAGCTCGCCTTAAAGCCACGGATCAGGAATCAGGGTGTGGTGGTGGGGTGGAGGGCGGGGGGGTGTGAACACTGCCTGCGTTTGCCTGACAGCACGTGATATAGAGCAGCACTGATGGCTGAGTGAGGTTTGTCAAAGTGTGGAAAACAAAAAGAAAAGAAAGAACCAATCAGCAGCGGCGGTGTGCGTCTCTCACCCATCAGTGGCCCCTCCCCCTCTCCCCTGTCTGTCTGTCTGTCACAGACACTCAGTCAGTCCTTCTCACCTCTGCATTGCTGCCTCTGTTTCACTCCTTTGACAAGACCACTTGTGTGTGTGTGTGTGTGTGTGTGTGTGTGTGTGTGTGTGTGTGTGTGTGTGTGTGTGTGTGTGTGTGTGTGTGTGTGTGTGTGTGTGAGTCCGTGTGTGAGTCCGTGTGTGTGTGTGTGAGTCCGTGTGTGTGTATGCGTGTGTGTCTCTGTGTGTGTGTGTGTGAGTGTGAGTGAGCGTGCGCGAGTGTGTGTGTGTGTGTGTGTCTCCGTGTGTGTGTGTGTGTCCGTGTGTGTGTGTGTGTGTCCGTGTGTGTGCGTGCGTGTGTGTCTGTGTGTGTGTGTGTGTGTGCGTGTGTGAGAGTGTGTGTGTGTCTGTGTGTGCGTGTCTGTGTGTGCGTGTGTGTGTGTGTGCGTGTCTGTGTGTGCGTGTGTGTGCGTGTGTGTGTGCGTGTGTGTGTGCGTGTGTGTGCGTGTGTGTGTGTGTGTGTGAGAGTGTGTGTGTCTGTGTGTGTCTGTGTGTGTGTGTGTGTGTGTGTGCGTGAGAGTGTGTGTGTCTCCGTGTGTCTGTGTGTGCGTGTGTGAGAGTGTGTGTGTGTGTGTCTGTGTGTGTGTCTGTGTGTGTGTGTGTGTGTGTGTGTGTGTGTGTGTGTGTGTGTGTGTCTCTGTGTGTGTCTCTGTGTGTGTGTGCCAGAGGTAAAAATACTCACATTGCTGTAATTGAGTAGCTTTTATAGATACTTGTACTTTTATTTGTGTATTTCCAAATCAGTAATTTTACATGTACGTAAATGGTTCATTTGAAACCATTCAATATTTATTAATCGAAAATAATGTCTTTCTTTTTCTTGCTTCATATTTCATGATTTTTCCTAATTTGAGGGGTACAACTGATTAAGCATAAAGTGATGATGATGATGATGATGATGATGATGATGATGATGATGATGATGATATGCTGCCCTAATTAAAAAAGTTTTGGACTAAAGATTTTCCAGATCCACAAACTCTGATGGTGGCGCTAGAGAACAGGTCATGGTTTAATTATCAAAACTTTTTTTTATGGATTCAACAAATAATTATAATCAATCATTTTCTGGAGGCAAATATCCCTGGGGTCAGATTGACCCCTAGGTTGAAATGTGTTGAGTGTTAAAGGTCCAGTATGATCTCCATTTCTTCTAAGAACCCCAACAATGTCGTATTTGAGGTTTATTTTCACAAACTCGCTAGTTTTCCAGAGTTTTAGCTTCTGAAAAGTCACATTCACAACAATTCTCAAAACAGGCTGATTTGCGGCCCAACTTATGCATATTCATGAGTGGGCGTGTCTATAGACTGACTCCAAACAACACCAATCACTAACGATTATCTTTTGCTATTCACACATTCTTGTTATTGTTTTCAGCCAAAAAACTGCACATTACAGTAAAACACATGAACATTTAAGCAACTATTGTGACTTAGAGTCAGAAAAGTGTGTGCACGTTGTTGCAGCAGCAGCAGCAGCTCCTCCTTTCCACACACAACACAGCCAGACTCTCTCCTTACTGACTTGACTTTATATAAAATGTGTAATAACAAGAGAGGAAACATAACTTTTTACACTTTGTTCCTCTGAATGAGGCTAAAGGATGTTTATCACTGTAGATAAACCATTAGAAAGTCATTTATTATCATATCTCACCTTTAAGTACATTTTAAAAGAAGAAAAGTGATTCATTACATTTTTACACCCAACCATTAATTAATTGTAAGTTTTTGCTTTAAAATAATCACCAGACATTGTGAAAATACAATAAATTAAATGACCAGACATCATAGTCGACCAATCAGATTAAACGTAATGCATCACATCATAGTGGACCAATCAGATTAAACAGTACTTGTACTTGAGTAGATCTATCAGTACCAGGGTTCTCACCACTGGCCCCCAGAGGCCCCTATACTGTGGTTTTGATCCCCATACAGAGTGATAGCGCCCCTTACGCTGCGTAGGGATTATTTGTGGTTTTTTCCTTTTTAATCGGTAACGTCATAATAATTGTTGCACACATGGACACTACCAGGACTTCCAGGCATGCCTGTGTTGTTTAAACTTTCTTTTTAATCTGAATAACCCAGAGCCACACTGTCTATTTAATACAGGCCATCTGCTCAGGTGCCTCTGTCATTACCTGAGGACCCCTGCCACCATTTAGCTGCCCCCAATGTTGCCTGTGTACATCCTCCGCTTTGTCACTATAATCACTATCCAATATAAAACTGTCCATAACAGTCCTGATATTACAGCAGGACCCACATAATACCTTATTGTATTTGCTAATTGAAAATTGACAAACACATTGTTCTCGTAGGAGTTTTAAATATTTATCTTCAGCTTTGTCCTAGAACTCCTCCTACACTATTAATGCAGCACTAATGACATGTACTGTATATCATCTCATAGGGACAATGTCTAGGATGTACAGTCCACCTTTTTAGGAGCCAAAGGGTCAAGATCAAGGTCAAGATTGCGTCAAGTGTCAAAAATGGAAATTTTCCATATCTCTATGAATAGTTATTGTACAAGTTTGATGCTTACATTTATGAAAAGCTCATCTTAAGTGGAGTATTTTATTTTGTTGGACTGAAGCTGTACGACCTACCAGTAAAATGATCGGTAGGGGTCAAAGTTCATGACGTCACAAAAAACAGTAAAATATTTTTTTCTCTATAACTTGGCAACAAATTGAGATCCAGTGCTCAGACTGGTACCATTGAACAACATTTCCTTTCAATGTGTGACCTTGACCTTTGTTCAAGGTCATATTTAGGGTCAAAGTCAGTCTTCAGATACAGGTTGTAATTTTTACCAGTTTTTTTTAATTGCCAAATACGTATTTGCCTTGTGAACACAGGTTTATTTCTAGTTTATATTTGAAAAGCTCATTTTTGAATCAGTCTTTGAATAAAATGTGTGTGAGTATTTATTAGTAGATATACAGTATATACCAATAATTAGTAACTATAACTACATTCATCATCACCTTCACCTATTACACTATGAAATTTGGCTTTACTTCATAAAATTTGGCCATCAGAGGGTTGTACATTTACATTTCTAAATATCCGACAACACTCAAGATATCGGCACTCGCTCGCACACCTCACAATCCCCCTACGCTGTGAAAATGTCCTGGTGAGAATCCTGAGTAGTCTTTACACCTCTGGTGTGTGTGTGTGTGCGTGCGTGTGTGTGCGTATGTGTGTGTGTGTGTGTGTGCGTATGCGTGTGTGTGTGCGTATGCTTGGCTGCGTGCGTGTGTGTGTGTGCGTATGTGTGTGTGTGTGTGCGTATGCGTGTGTGCGTATGCATGTGTGTGTGTGTGTGTGCGTATGCGTGTGTGTGTGTGCGTATGCGTGTGTGTGTGTGCGTATGCATGTGTGTGTGTGCGTATGTGTGTGTGTGTGTGCATACCCTACACTTCACGTTGCCCAGACGTCAACAACCTGACCTCCTTAATACCACATGTGTTTTTCATTTGCAGGAGTTTTTTTGCTTTCTTTTGTTCCTGGTAGGAGGTAGCAGCAGTCACTTCACCCTGTCTGTGTCTGTCTGTGTCTGTCTGTAGCTGTGTTTCCATTACCCTTGGAAATGCACACAATCTAAATAGTTCAATAAAAACTGGTAATGGAAACACCTGAATTTAGAAAAACACTCAAATATCGCAAGAAAGTTTTTACACTTTCATGACAAGGAATTTCATACATTTCGATGTTAAATTATGTCACAAAAGATCAACGGAAACACTTTTTACACAAATACACGTCACAGGGCGTGACATCCCTGGTCACATGACCACTGCTCTCTGAGTAAACATGACGCGGTACGTGTGGACAGAAAAAGAGAACCAGATATTTCTTATCATTAGACTTAATAATTAGTGATTATTAGACGTGGAAAAACCTTTGAATGCAGCGTTCTAAGGAGGTTCCGAGAGTCCGTCTTCCTGTAGAGAAGTCTAACGGGATAAGATTTCACGGGAGTTACGAGGCTTCGCCCCCAAAACAACATTCAATGAAAACACCTTCAAAGTGCAATTATACTTTGAAGACATTTAGAAAAATTGCTTTTATTTAGCCAAAATCTTTAATGGAAACACAGCTAATGTGTGTGTGTGTGTGTGTGTGTGTGTGTGTGTGTGTGTGTGTGTGTCTATGTGTGTGTGTGTGTTGACGATTCCTCCAGATTCTCACAGATTTTCTGCTCCTCGTCATTGCGTGTTGTTTTGTACGATCCGTCTCATTCTGTTTTCTTCTTCTCTTTCTTTCTGTCGCTAGTTTTCATTTGTCCGGGGACGCTGAAGGCCATCGGAGACACCAGCTTCCTGTTGGAGGCGGAGCAGCAGGCGGGCTCATGGTGCAAAGACCCGCTTCAAGCCGGGGACAAAGTATTCTTCATGCCATGGACGCCGTATCGCACCGACACGCTCATCGAGTACGCCTCCCTGGACGACTTCCAGAACGCGCGGCAGACCACCAGCTACAAGCTGCCGCACCGCGTGGACGGCACGGGCTTTGTGGCCTACGACGGCGCCATTTTCTTCAACAAGGAGCGCACGCGAAACATTGTCAAGTTCGACCTGCGCACTCGCATCAAGAGCGGCGAGGCTATCGTCAACAACGCCAACTACCACGACACATCGCCGTACCGCTGGGGGGGGAAGACGGACATCGACCTGGCGGTGGACGAGCGCGGACTGTGGGTGATCTACGCCACGGAGCAGAACAACGGGCGCATCGTGCTGAGTCAGCTCAACCCGTACACGCTGCGCTTCGAGGCCACGTGGGACACGGCATACGACAAGCGCTCGGCCTCCAACGCATTCATGGTGTGCGGCGTGCTGCACGTGGTGCGCTCCACCTATGAGGAGAACGAGAGCGAGGCCAGCCGCAGCCAGATTGACTACGTCTACAACACCAAGCTGAGCCAGGGCGAGTACACGGACTTCCTGTTCCCCAACCAGTACCAGTACATCACCGCCGTGGATTACAACCCCCGCGATAACCAGCTGTACGTGTGGAATAACTACTACGTCCTGCGCTACGACCTGGAGTTTGGACCACCAGACCCTGCTGAAGGTACGACCTCCGTAGACACTACAGAACTAACGAGATGTAGGGCTGTACGATACGGACGACATGGTTTATTATGATAAAGGAAGATTTATATCCTGATAACCAGAGGTGTAAAAAGTACTGATATCATGGTTGGGCTCAATTATAATTGTAATTGCGTAATTGAATTGTAATTTAATCTGTTTACTTGAAAAAATGTTGTTACTGTTGCTGTCATAATCATAATAATTAAAATGTAATTTAATTTAGATAATTGACTTTTATAAAAATTGTCAATTATAATTTAACGCAAAACTGTTGAACCATGTTACAGCTCTATGTACAGTTCTACACATACGTAGTTAATAATTATTAAAATATGTTTCATATCAAGTTTTCCCACATTTTACCATTTAAAATAATATAGATCTAGCGGCGTACTGACGCACTAAAGGCTCAGATGCTCACACCAAAAACTAGTGCCTGTGAATAGATTAAAAACATTGTGCGATTAATTAATTATTAATTTCTTATTTAATTAATCTAATTAATCTTTTTTTTAATCTCACCTAAAATGTATGAGAAACCCCCTCATGGAGTATTTGAGGTGCTAACTGCTACATGTTTAGCATTGAGGTGCTTGCTAGCTGCTGCATGTTTAGCATTGAGGTGCTAGCTGATTCATGTTTAGCATTGAGGTGTTAACTGCTACATGTTTAGCATTGAGGTGCTAGCTGCTACATGTTAGCATTGAGGTGCTAGCTGTTACATGTTTGCATTGAGGTGCTAACTGCTACATGTTTAGCATTGAGGTGCTTGCTAGCTGCTACTTATTTAGCATTGAGGTGCTAGCTGCTACATGTTTAGCATTGAGGTGCTTGCTAGCTGCTGCATGTTTAGCATTGAGGTGCTAGCTGATTCATGTTTAGCATTGAGGTGCTAACTGCTACATGTTTAGCATTGAGGTGCTAGCTGCTACATGTTAGCATTGAGGTGCTAGCTGTTACATGTTTGCATTGAGGTGCTAACTGCTACATGTTTAGCATTGAGGTGCTTGCTAGCTGCTACTTATTTAGCATTGAGGTGCTAGCTGCTTCATGTTTAGCATTGAGGTGCTACTTGCCACATCTTTAACATTGAGGTGCTAGCTGCTACATGTTAGCATTGAGGTACTAGTTTCTACATGTTAGCAGTGAGGTGATAGCTGCTACATGTTAGCATTGAGGTGCTAGCTGTTATATGTTTAGCATTGAGGTGCTAGCTGTTACATGTTTAGCATTGGGGTGCTAGCTGCTACATGTTTAGCACTGAGGTGCTAGCTGCTACATGTTAGCATTTAGATGCTAGCTGCTACATGTTTAGCATTGAGGTGCTAGCTGCTACATGTTAGCATTGAGATGCTAGCTGCTACATGTTTAGCATTGATGTGTTAGCTGCTACATGGGTAGCATTGAGGTGTTAGCTGCTACATGTTTAGCATTGATGTGCTAGCTGCTACATGGGTAGCATTGAGATGTTAGCTGCTACATGGGTAGCATTGAGGTGTTAGCTGCTACATGGGTAGCTGCTTTGACAAACACAACAAATCACAGTCAGAATGAAGTCGAAATACTTCTATGGACCCATCTACAGCCGTCGTTCTCAACCTTGGGGTGAGGACCGTATTTGGGGTCACAAGAGACACTGGGTGGGGGTCGCCAGATGCCTTCAAGAAACTAAGAATATTTTCTGAACAGTTTGAGCTCATTTTAGCTTATTTTTTACCTTTTTCTACAACTACACCAAACTCACTATATTTTAATCTATTTTCATCACTTTTTCTTGCCATATTTTTGCTCCTTTTAATGCATTTTTGCTACATTTCTCCCATTTCTGCACATTTTTCCACTTTCCAGACATGTTCAGCACTTATAAACTCTTTCCACCACTTTTCCACCTAATGTCACATATGTTGACCCATTATTGTCACTTTTAACCTCTTTTCACCATATTTCATACATTAATTTTGCCGATTTAACCACATTTGCAATTTGTCATGTCCATTAGAGCCCTAAAAAATCTTTTTTATTTTTTTCCAAATTCTGTTTTCCACTTTAATTTTTTTAATTCCATTTTTAAAGAAAGTTTTAGTTTTTAACTCCTGTAAAGAACCTAAGTAAATAATGATACATTTTAAAAAACTCATAATTAAACAAAACTCTTAGTTTTGTTTAATTATGAGTTTAATTGTTTAATTGTTTAATTAGTCAAAAATAAAGTAAGATACAATTAAAAGGTAGATATAAGTTATAGTGACATGGATTATTCTGACTGCTCCTCTTTAATTATTTATATGTAGGGATGTAACGATTAAACGTAAGGCAGTTAAAAATCGATTCATAGGTATCATCAATACTGTGAAAATTGAATCGCAGTACTTTTTTTAACCTTTTACGTGAATATCTGTAAAAGTCACATTTTTCTATTAGCTCTGTCTGCTAGCATAGCGTCTCTTCTTCACTGCAAAATATCTGCATGCCAACCGACCACTGGGTTACCAGCGCCCTCTGCTGATCCAAACAAATATCTGACCTAAATACAGTAAAATGACTGTTTTTTTTAAGTCCAATTGTTAAGGCACAAAATACATTTTCAGTTAAACTTTTAAAAAGAAAAATAACTATTGCATTGTTTACTATAGAACCAAAATTTAAATTAAGCCTTTTTCTTCATTTGTATTATTCCTTTATTTATTTCATTCAAGATTTATTTTTAGTTAAATTGCATTGTTTTGAATAGTTTATCAAGGGATTTTTTTGACAATGAAAAATAAAAGGAAAATAGAACAGTATTTTCTAGTTTTTTTCCCCAAAAAAATAAAGGAATATTTTTCAGTCATCATTTTTCTACAGTCCCATTTTGTAAAATAAATCGTGAGAGAATCGTATCGTGAGTTGAATGAATCGTTCCCTATTTATCTGTCATATAAATATGTATGAGAACAGTATTAATGTCACCTGATTTCCTCTCAGGGATCAATGGTTTACTGAATCTGATCAGGTTTATTGATTAAGTTTTGACCAACTTAATTTAAATGAACCTAATTTAAACTATCCTGTCTTCTGTAGCTCTGATGAGATGTTGTTATAATGTAACATTCTAATAATGTTGCTCCAACGGACTTTTATTTTGTAAACCAGAAGTTCCCACTGAAACGGTTGTACTTGAGGTAGCTAGCTGACTGTGAATGTGTAGCTACGAGGTACGGACAAAAGGCTGGAATAAAAAGAACTAAAGGACAACACGGACTGAGTTATTCTTAGTTAACCAGACATAACAGTTCAAACACTGAGTAGATGAAGATGATTAAAGCTGATCATGTTCTCATGGAGCACCACTGCGCTACACGAAACATGGACGAAGCTTCACAGGCACAACAAAGTTAATCAGGCACTGGTGGCTCTGTCTTTAGGAGTCAGTGATGATTTGTGTTGTTTTAGACGGTGTTTGTGGTGATTTAAGATGAGTTTAAGGCAGCCAGGACAGGAGGAGGGAGGGTGGTGCACCTAATAATCGTCTCTGGAAACATTTCCCCATAAAAAAAAAACGTTCTTTGCCCCACGGTGACAGTGTTTCATGTCGATTCTGTCTATTTTTGCATTTAACCGTTTTCATTGGTCAATTCCGCAATATTGGATTTTATAGGGCCCTACATTATTTGCCAGTTTAAATTAATTCTTCCAATATTAACAGTTTGAACTGTCTGTTTTCATCCATTAATTTATAACTTTTAACCTTTTTCTGTAGTTTTTAAAATCACATTTCACCTCCTTTTCCACCATTTTTGGTCACTTTGAACCATTTTATTAGTGATTAAAACCATGATTTCCATCTTTAAGATGACTATAATAATAATAATAAACGTTCCTGGATAACAGTGGATATTATTCAGATGAATAAATAAATGTGGTTATCACAGATTCATAGAACAATGGACCATCATTTTACTGACTTTATGGATGGACCCCAAAAATCTCTCCTTTATTCCCCTTATAGATGGTCCTGTCTCCACATGACTGTTCTTCAATGTTCATGTTGTGGCCTGAAAAGGTTGAGAACCACTGCTCTACAGGACTCCACCTCCCACAATGCAATGTACCAAACTTTTCCAATAATGTGTGTTTAAAGTGAAGATCAAACCCAACTTTCCTTTTTCCATCTTTTCTTTGATTTATTGATCTCTGAGGCGTACACTATGTCTTTATCTGATGAAACGTTATCATCTGCAGCTGCTTGAACTAAACATACATATTTATCATGTTTACTACCTTTTTATGACGTTCAAAAGCCTGTAGTGACTTAGACAGACTGAGTTAAGCTCTGGAACTGAAAACCTGAGCCTCTACTTCATTAAAGACGTGACGCTGCTCGTACTTTACTTCACCCACGGCACATTAGAGGGCGTGTTGCCATGGTTACCCCATTAACTCCTCTCCTTTATCTTTGAAGCAGATCTGGAGATCATCTGTGTGTGTGTGTGTGCGTGTGTGTTGGAGATGAATGACATGTGCATAACCATGCTGATATATTAGTTGATACTTAAATTTACAGTATTTTTCTAACTATATTCCCAAATTTGAAAATTCTCAGAATTTTGCAATACTTGCTTAAATGTTTCATCTTTCAATATGTCAGGAACTCCATCACATAGTAAAGGTAAATATGGTATAGTAATAAGCTCCACCTACTCTCTCAGAATATAGAAAAAGATCTGCTATACAGTAAACAAGAAATATAACAAAAGGACAACCAAAAAATATGCCAAAAAGACAACAAAATTACACAAAATTTACCAAGAAATTTTGCAAGACATAACACTATGAAATAAAAAGGAAAAACACTAAATGACAAAAAAAAAACATACAAAATTACAACATATACAAAAAACTGCAATGAAAATGCACAAAAAAATATCAAAACAACAAAAAACTTCACTTTTTTTTTTACAAAAATTTTACAAAAAACTACAAATATATATATATATATATATATATAAAATGATGAAAAAAGACAACAAAAATCACACAAAATTAACAAAAAATTGCACAACAAAAATGAATTATTAATAAAGAAATGTACAAAATGATAATAGAAGTACAGAAAACATTTAAACTGACTGAATGTACTTAAAAAGACAAATAAATAAAACAACATCAAAAACACACAAAATGACTTAATTTTTTAAAACAGAAATATAACAAAAGGAAAACAACAACAAAAATACAAAATCATGGAAAAATACACAAAAAGAGAACAAAACTAGACACAATGTACTAAAAAATTTCAAGACAACTAATACCTTGAGGTAAAACTGGATTTATGGAATTGGTCAGTTGGTCTCTCAATGCAACCAATCGTGCCCCCCAGTGGCTGGAAATCCTTTCCTCTTCTCTGCCCTGGACCCCACCCTCAACAGCTCCAATCAGCAGCATGCCCGCTACCATGATCCAATCATGTAGACGTCTACCACGTCTTCCACAGAAAATATCGACAGACACACAACTCGTCACTTGTTCTTAGGTCCAGTACATATTCAGCCGCAAACGTCCTGCTTGGACAGTGGACACGTTAGCTCACCTCTGCCCCATCTTTTTGTCAGAAAAATTTGATTGATTGCATTGAGAGACCAACTAATTAATTTCATAATTCTAGTTTTGGATTATTTTAGTGTATTTTTAGTTGTATTTTGAAATGTAATAAGAAAAAACATTCTACCAGAAAAACATTATAATCACAGAACAGTTGGTATAAATTTCATAATTTTTGAAGACCAAGTGTGTTTTTAAATAACATGGAATAACCCAATTAATATTTTTCATTAAAAAATCTCGAGCTGTCCCTGAGGTTTTTTCCCACTTTAGCATCCCTACATTGTGTGTGTGTGTGTGTGTGTGTGTGTGTGTGTGTGTGTGTGTGTGTGTGTGTGTGTGTGTGTGTGTGTGTGTGTGTGTGTGTGTGTGTGTGTGTGTGTGTGTGTGTGTGTGTGTGTGTGTGTGTGTGTGTGTGTGTGTGTGTGTGTGTGTGTGTGTAATCTGGATATCCCTCATGTTTTCCGGCTGATAATTGCCTTCATGGAACATAAAATCATTTCTGGACGCTCAATAGTGGATTGTATAATTAGTCACATCGCTAACGCACATTTAATTCCCACGCTAATGTTGTGACAGCCGCTAACTGCCATGGTTGAAGTGCTTCCAGTGCTCGTGAGAGGCGTTATGCAGCGTATGGCAGCAGCTGCAGCTGATTGGTTCAGAGCGCTAGCAGCATGATAGCGCTACGCTGGCTCTGTGCAATCACAGGGAAATGACAGCACACGCTGACATCCAAACAAGCACATGTTGGAAAGACATGTGGGATATTTGATGCTCTGGAGGTTGTTCACCATGATGAAGAGAAAAAATAAAAGCTTTTTGAGCATTAAAGGGAACATGTTCACAAGATAACTTAAATAAACAGATTCAAGTCCAAATGTGTGGCTTTGATTAAAGGATCCTCCACTGTTTTTACAAATGTGTCCTAAAACCTTCTACATGTTTTTATTAGTAGATCTATGTCTAATAAAAACACATTATTTTGCACCATATACATTGAATTACCTTTTAAAAATGGGACGACTTTACAGTTTTTTGGTCTAGAAGTATGATTCTCACTTTGGGTGTGAGAGGTTCCAGGTGGACGTCTTACTGCTATGTGCGTGAGGTGGTGGGAGAGCAGGGCTGTTTGCCCCTGAGTGGTGTCTGTAAGGCTGTGTGTGAGCTTCACATTGTGATTGTATGTGTCTGTGGTTGTAGTGACACATCTCAGCTAATGAACTCGCTGTGTATGTGTGTGTGTGTACTGACACTTCATTGTGTGTATTACTGTTTGTCGCTGTGCACAGCGGTGTGGGCTCCCTGAGTGGGCGTGTCTTACTGTTAAAGCAGTAACGCCCATAATCAAGGCATTTTTTTGAATCTCCCTCCTAGTGGCAGGTCAGCAGAAGGCAGGGGTTCAGTTACTCTATAGGGAATAAACACATACCAAGCATCACGCTAGCTTATCAGCTAGAGGATGAAGTAACGCTCCACAGTGCGACTAAATTACTGTCAGTGAGGATAATTCAGAAGTAGTGTGTTCAAGCACACAGGTTGGGAAGGTTCAGCTTGAATTCATTTATTCAGCATGAATATATATATTCATATATATGTATACCTTAAAAAAATAAGTGTTTGATACACTGCCAATTTTACAAGTTTTGCCACTTCCAAAGACTGGAGGGGTCTGTCATTTTTACTGTAGGTACACTTCAACTGTGAGAGATAGAATGTAAAATAAAAAAATCGACAAAAATTATTCCTATAATTCATTTTCATTTTATTGCATAAAATAAGTATTTGATATAATAGAAAAAAAGGAACCTAATATTTAGTACAGAAACGTTTGTCAGACGTTTCCTACAGTTCTTCACCAGGTTTCACACACTCCAGCAGGTTGTCTGGTCCACTCCTACAGACCAGAGTTTCAGCTCCTCCACAGATGTTCTATAGGGTTGAGGTCTGGAGACTGGCTCGGCCCCTCCAGGACCTGTAAATGCTTCCTATGGAGCCACTTCCTGGTTATCCTGGCTGTGTGCTTCTGGTCATTGTCACATTATCTTCAATGCTCTGACTGAGGGAAGGAGTAATACATGTCCTCATTCATCTTCTCCTCAATACAGTTCAGTCGTCTTGTCCCTTTTGCAGAAAAGCACCCCCAAAGCATGATGTTTCCACCCCCATGCTTCACAGTGGTGTTGTTGGGCTTGTACTCATCGTTCTTCTTCCTCCAAACACGGCGAGTGGAGTTCAAACCAAAAAGTTCTATTTTGGTCTCATCTGAACACATGACTGTCACCCAAGTCTGCTCTGGATCATCTAGATGGTCATTGGCAAACTTCAGACGGGCCTAGACATGTGGTGGCTTACGCAAGGGGAGATTTAATCCATGACGGCTTAGTTAGTTACTATTAGTACCTTTAGTTACTGTGGTCCCAGCTCTCTTCAGGTCATTGACCAGTTCCTCCATGTTGTTCTGGGCTGATCCCTCACCTTTCTTATCATCAATGATACCCTACGGGGTGAGATCTATCATGGAGCCCCAGTTCGAGGTAGACTTACAGTCGTCTTGAGTTTCTTCCATTTTCTAATAATTGCTCTAGTCGTTGCCTTCTCACCAAGCTGCTTGCAGGTTGCCCTGTAGCCCATCCCAGCCTTGTGCAGGTCTACAGTTTAGTCTCTGATGTCCTTAGACAGCTCTCTGGTCATGTTGTTGTGGTTGGAGTCTAGTTCATTGAGTGTGTGGACAGGTGTCTTTCATACATGTACCGGTTCAAACTGGTGCAGTTAATATGGCTAATAAATAGAGAACAGCAGGGCTTCTTAAAGAAACACTAACATGTCTGTGAGAGCCTGAATTCTTGCTGGTTGATACGTCATCAAATACGTATGTTATGCAATTAAATGCAAAATAATTATTTAAAAATCATACAATTATATTACATTATTTCCCACACATTTGAAGTGTACATTACAGACCCCTCCAGTTTTTGGAAGTGGGAAAACTTGCTAAATTGGCAGTGTATCAAATACTTATTTTCTCCACTATACAGTGTCTATAGATACAATGTGTTACTATTTTTTATGCTAATAAGCAATTAATTAATGGTTAATAGGTGTTCCCTAAACTAAAGTGTGACCATATATATATATATATATATATATATAATGTATACTATACTAATTAAAGCAAGAAAGGTCTGTGTGCGTGTGGAGCGGTGCCTGTTCGACCTGAAACTTTGTCAACGGCTTCCAAATACCCCGAGTTTGTGCATCCGTTGTTTTGGAGTAATTTGGTCATTTCCAAATGTTTATTTTAATTTTATTTCACCCGGACGACACCGTCAAATTTTCCCAGAAGTGAAACCTGTTCAGCTTTTGACCTCAGTGTGTGAGGGGGCGCTAGTGCACCATCACATCTGTTTCACTGCACAGCTCCTCACAGTGGCAAGCTAGAGTCATGTGTGCAGCCAGAGCCAATCGCTGCGCACACAGCCAAGCAGACACAGACTGCAAACACACAAGTGAGAGAGAGGAAGATAGTTTAGACCGGAGAGGGGGGAGGGGCTACTGAGCAGCCGCACTCACACTGATAAACTAGTAAAGCTCTCAAGTCTCACTGATTGGTCTTGATGTGAGTCACTGATGTGCGTGCATATGCGCGACTCAAGCGCGCGCTTGGCTGTGAGCCACAGAGTAGCAAGTCACACACACCAAACGACAACAAAAATATGAAAATGACTCATAATACACAAAACTAAATATTTATACAAAAAATACACAAAACTAAATATTTATACAAAAAATACACAAAACTAAATATTTATACAAAAAATACACAAAATGACAACAGAAATGCGCAAAACTAGACAAAAAAAAAATGGATGCACCGAATATTGCAAAAAAAAGCCACATTCGGCCTTTGGTTGAGTGAGTTAAAAGCAAGGACGAATAGTAGCGTGTGACGCTTTTGAGTCGGAAAAGTGAACCAGAGTAGCAGCAGCAGCAGCAGCTTCTCCTTTCCACATACAAACACAGCCAGACTCGCTCCTTTCCGCTTACCGCTCTCCGTCACCGAGTCCGTTAGCGCTGTGAGCCACAAATTGATAAACATCCCCATCGTTTCCTCCTCAGTTCACAAGCGATGTCGGGTGTCACTGCATAGGCTGGTGTAGCATTAGCTACTAGTGCTAACAGCTGATGTGTGTAAACAATGGGTCCATGGCTCCAAGCAGTGACTCCCAACACGATTGGCAGCAAAAAAAAGTAGTGCAGTTTGTATTTACATATATGGTAATAAAGTATAATTTATATTCTATATTAAACAGCAGTGTTTGTTTTAGCTTTCAGATAGTTGGAGAGGGAGGAGCTTACATTCTAGGAGGCGTGTTAGGTGATATCACCTGCCAACGTGGGCAAAATCCAACCGTCCCATTTGGAGCTGACTTTATACGAAATGTGTAATAACAAGGGAGGGAGGAAACATAACTTTTTACACTTTGTCCCTCTGAATGAGGCTAAAGGATGTTTATCACTGTAGATAAACCATTAGAAAGTCATTTATTATCATACCTCCACTTTAATGCACTTTAGATTTTTTTTTTGGAATGCATGTTTTGTTTTATTTGAAGGATTAATATAAATGAAAAACTTTGTTGTGCTTTTTTCAAAAGCAAAGGCTACTGGAATATTTAAAAAATAATGTCAGAATATTCAATAAACATTTGCTTTCTTTAAAAAACACGTCTAAAATGTGTTCTTGGCTATTTATGCACTATTAAAAAAAATAGTGAAAAACTTAACCTCATTCGGTATTTGGCCACAAATTTTCATTTCGGTGCATCCCTGCCAAAAAAAGATACAAAAATCACCAAAATGACTCCAGAATCACACTACAATGGCAAGAAAAAACAATAATTATACAAAAAATACAACAGAAAGATACAAAAATACACATAATGACTCCAAAAAACCAGAGTTACGTATGTACCTGCAGTTCTATGAATCCTTCCTGACCGCCAGAGGCGGTGCTTGAAGCACTAAATGATACCATATCGCGCATGTCGAGTAGCTGTACCAACAAAGTCACGTGTGACCCCTGATGACCAACAGGTCTATATCTTCCGGTGTCATCAGAGGATCTGTTCCTTCAGAATCTTCTCGCGGCACAATGATTCCGAGGGACCAAAGGCTCTGGCGGTCATCCAGGATTCATAGAACCGCAGTTATATACGTATCTCTCTTTCTATTTCATCCTTCCTGACCACCAAAGGTGGTGCTTGAAGCACTGAATGACTCATACCAACATAGTCAAGAGGAATCCCCATGTACTAACCTCAATTCATTGAAGCTGAAGGATCTGGTTGCAGGACCCCACTCAGTGGGTGGGGGTCAGGGATGTTAACATTGTTGAACCTCGTGACGGTGCTCGGCGTTGCCCAAGAGGCCACGGCACAAATGTCTTCCAGGGACACGCCTCTTAGGGCTGCCCACAATGTAGAGACACCCCTCGTGGAGTGGCACCGCACCCCAGAGGGCATAGGGCGACCGGCAGTCTGATATGCCCGGTTGATCACATCTGCAATCCAGTGGAGAGCACAACCTCTCTTGGGACTGCCGTAGCACACAAACAGCTGGTTGGATTCAAGTATACCGGCATTGCCTTCGACATATGCTCATAAGGCCCCCCGGGGCAGAGCACTGCTGTCCTGCTGCTGTCCTCCCCTGGAGGAGGGTTAAAACGTGCCAGTAGTATTGGCTGATTGAGGTTGGACCTCGACAGAACCTTTGGCAGAAAAGTGGCAGTCAGTCACAAGGTGACCCCCGAGTGATCAGGGCTCCACCTCAGGCATGAAGGATCTACAGACAAAGTGTGGAGCTCCCCCCACGGGCTTTGCTAAGTTGTTGCTCTCTGGGTTCAAGGTGGGTGAAGCCTCATAGCCCCCCTCAAAAAGAGAGAAACCAACCTGTGGCACCCAACATTGCTGTTTTCTACCGAGCATAGCGAGAGGAAATGGCAGCTACATAAACTCTCAGGGTAGAGAAGGAACGACCAGTATCTAAGAGCGATTGCAAAAAGTTTAGGATTGACGGCACAGAGCAGTGCTGGGGGGGGTTGGGGCATATTCCTGCCTGAACACCATGGCTGAGAACAGCTGCCACCTGTTTCTGTAGCTTTCCCATCATCAGCGCGAAAGCCTGCAAGGAGGCATCGCCAAGGCCGTGCACCGAAGCATCCGGTGAGGCCTCTGGCAGGGAGGCTGAGAGAGACAGCAGGAGGTGGGACATAGAGTTCCCTATCCAACCCATATGGGCTGCTGTCTCATAAGCCTTTGACAGGAGGTCATCTGTTACCCGGCATTGAGGACGGGGACACCTTGCATCCTGCCTAAGGGTCTCGTCAGGAGATGCAATGAGAGCAGCAATGGGTGGCTCTACCGCAAGCATGTGGCCCAGCCCGAGCTTGGTGGCATCCTGCATAGCAGCGAGTGCCCAACCTTCTTAGGTAGCGTGGGAGAGGGCTCTCGTGTCTCTCCAGCATGCATGCAACTCCTTCAGGTGCTCCTCAGAGGGAGGCACCATGAAGGTTACTGGCGCCGAGCTGCGCCAAAAAAAGGCACTCGCCGGGAGCAGCTCTGGCTGAGGCAAATCCAGCTGCAGACGCGCCAGGGCCCCACGAATGAGGGAAACCATGGAGTCATTCACAAGCCCTGCCCCAAGCTGAGGGCAGAAGAACGGGACCTGGTCACTGAGGCTTGGGAAGTCCTCCCCTGAGAGAGTGCATCCCCATACTCGCCAAACTCTGTCGCGGATGCCACCATTGAGAGGATGTTCTCCTCAATAACAGTGATAGCATCAGGAGGAGCAGGCAGGGCCACACTGCCCATACCTGCCTCAGTCTGCTTTAGGAAGAAGGCCGCCTTCATCTGATTAAGCTCCGCTGTAAGCTGGTCCACTCGGGATGCAAGCTTAGACTCCCTGGGCCTCTTCCGGTTAGGGGCACCCCTGGTCTCCGCCGCTTTATGCTTCAACCGGTCAGGAGGGGTCAGCCCTTGAGCCGGGGTAAGTTCAGGAGAAGATAAATACCCTGGTGAGCTTCCCCCAGAAGTTCCTCCACCTGTGCGTCGAGCGACCCTCATGGCCCGAGGCATGTAGCTGCAGTTCATGCAGGGATCCTCAGACAGGCCCTCCTTCAAATGATCAAGACCCAGACAGGAGGGACAGAGAACATGATCGTCTTCCGGTCGCAAGGTAGCCATACAGGCAGCACAGCAGTGATCGCCCAACATAGCCGACACTGAAACAAAAACCACAACAAGCTGGGAGTGGGGAGTGTAAACACAGCCTTCACCAACCATTTGATATGTGACTTTGTGACCAGGTTCTAGCGAAAGCACTATTGCTGGAGGAGGTGAAAACGCAGCCTGCACTACTGCTGGGGTAGATTGGAAACACTGCCCCCCGACAAGGTAATCTAACGTGCTGCTTACAAGCTGGTTCGAGCGCACCCACTTTTACCAGACTACCAAACAGGACACCCTAATGACGGGAGAGGGAGCGCACACACTGCCATCACCAACAACGGGCCTTATGAAAATAAACCGGTACAGCCATAGTGCTACTACTAGCTTGCTTACTACTAGCTAAATGGGGAGAGAGCGCACACACCCTGAAAGAAAGAGGTAGCCACCGACAAAACGTGTGCTACCAGAATATAAAGTGGCTCCAGCGAACGCTATCATCGAACACAAAAAGGGCTGTCAACAGACAGTACAGGCGCTAACCGTTTCCCAAGGAGGCTTAATTATGCTGGATGTGGCGGAAACACACTACCGTCAGCATAAAACTGAGGTGCCGACCAACCTTAGTTATCCAAGGAAAAGCCGAATGCCGAACTCGTGGCAGCCTTTGGAGGGCGAGCTTAGAGACGCAGCTCTGACAACAGTCTCAAGGCTACCAGCGACGAGCTCAATTTTAAGCTACTTCGATAGTCCAACATCTGCGAGCGAGAAGATGTAAAGGAACAGATCCTCTGATGACACCGGAAGATACAGACCTGTTGGTCATCAGGGGTCACACGTGACTTTGTTGGTATGGCTACTCGACCTGCGCATGCGCGATATGGTATCATTCAGTGCTTCAAGCACCACCTCTGATGGTCAGGAAGGATGAAATAAAACATACATTACAAAAAAATGCTCGAAACAAAAAAAAAAAAAATGAAAATGAGTAAAAAAAACAAACATTTATCATGTGCATGTCCCGTAGAATTAAAGCAGGGAAATCGCACACATTATTTTTACTTTGCACCCACAAATAAACCCCTTTATAACACGACAGAGTATCCAACCTTCAAACACATACTCATTCAGCCATAATTGACAACTCTACTTAAGCTCCTCCCACTATATGAATACATACTTTCGACGGGCAATGTACTATATACAGTATATATATATATATATACACACACACACACCAAATAATGTATTTCTGTTTTTTAACGAATGTATCAAATCCTCTGATTCAGGGAGTGATGGTTTGTTTTGGAAGTAATAAATTACATCTAAAGTTACTCACGACTTGTGTATTTTTTATGAGATACTTTTTTACTCTTACTCAAGTACTTATTTTTACAAGTAATTTTACTTCTACATGAGTATATACTGTAAATTATGAAGTAACTTTTACTTTTACTTGAGTACCATTGTTGTTTACTCTACCCACCACTGCTGAACGGCACATGAACCCCTCCACCCTAAACCAGCCTCAAGCAGCACAACAACACGTCTTATAAAATCAGGGCTATTTATTTAACACATGTAGATGATGATCAATGCTAACAGGTTACATAGAACCAAAATGAACAGAACACACGTTTTAGCCAACTCAGCTAAACAAAAAGGCCGTAGAACAAACCACTCGAGCGTCTGACACAGTCAAACTGCCTGAAGGACGCGCTGTGTGCTAATTGGAGCAGGGTTAGGATGACACGCCCATCTGAACCCTCTATAGCAGCAGCCAACGTCATCTTCAATCCATTTGAGAGACGCCCACAGCGCACAAGAATATAGATATATACTGTATACCGAAAGAAAATGAAAAATAATTTATAAAGTCCTTCAATCCTCAGGGTTTGTGTCTTCACCAGTCAGTGGTTTACTCACTAATTTCAGAGCATGTCAACGCACTGTTTAAAGAAGTGTAAAGGTCCTTTAGGAGAGCTCTTCTTCTCTGCTTCATTGTCTACTACCAAACTTCAGAGTTGGAACTGTCGCCCCCTGTGGACACAGATACTTTGGGATTCAGGCTTAAGTTAGATGATTATACCACGGGCTCAGGTTGTATGGTAAATCAGGTGATGTGTTTAGATTAGCACAATAAATGAATGCTGACTCATCTCTACATGATGTGAATATTGTCTGGTTGAAACAAGTTCAGGCTTAAAGAGACATCGGCTTCATTCTTTGTCGGGTCGGTTCGGGTCTGATCTTCTTTTAATGGCCTGATTAAAGATTTTTTTCCCTCTGCTGCTCTTGGTTCAGCTTATTTAGGATATATACTGTACTTACATCCCTAGTAATGCTGTGCAATATTATGATGCATATGGTAGTGCGATATAAAAACGTCTAGCGATATAACCCTCTATTATAGGGATGAGAATTGATTCCATTGTCAATACTGTTTATCGATTCGATTCCTTACTGATTCTCTTAACGATTCTCATTGGGTGAGGGAATGAAATAATACAAATGGATTTGTTTGCTTTAACTCTTTATTATATTATCTTTGTCTCTTTAATTTCCTGCAGGAATATCAGCTCTCTTTTAATCCACCAGGTATCGATTGTTTTCACTGGATAATAATTTATTCAAAAGTGCTATATGAAATTAATGAATTATTATTATTATTATTATTATTATTATTATTATTATTATTATTATTATAACATATGACACATTTTGGCTGCAAATATTTGAGAATATTTACAGTGCTCCTTTTGAACTTGAACAACTTGATCCAAAACAAATTGAGACATGAAACAAATAAAGAGTGTGAAAGATCAAACTAAAGACAACGATCAGTACCAGTCCGTCTGCTGTGTCTGATTACTTGTTATGAGGACATAAACTGGTGACCAGGCGTGTGTTCTTGCTGGAGTTTGTTGTTTTCAAAAGAAAAGTTTGTGCAAGAAGCAACTTTTGCGCGAGTGTACAGAACCCGGAAGTGACTAGCGTAGCAACAGAGATGCTACAAACACAGCACAGAGAACAGCACAGCTGTGGGTGGAGGAGGTGGATTGTCAGCGGTGGACAGTAAACAACTATATGGTGGGAGGAGCTTCACTTGGTGCTAGCATAAACACAATATACAGGACCTGGAGGAGTTTATCATTACGTATTTGCGACGTAAGAGGAACCGATAAGCGGAATTGAAATACAAGCAAACGATTCCTAGGAATTGGATTACTGGGAACCGGTTCTCAGAAAGAACCGGTTTTTGTTTCCCATCCGTACTCTATCGTTTATATCACAAATTTAATGTGTGTGGTCGGTCCCACGCTTAGCTAAAACACGATGAAGCTAGCAGGCTAATCTGCTACTTAGCAGTAGCATGTTTCCGTCACCCAGAGATACTAGTTTACAGCAGCATTAGAGGAGCAGCTGGTCCTTGTGTAGTCACCATTAGCTACTGAAGCCACACCCACTGGTCATATCCAGACTAATTCTACATCATTGAACACCAGACATGAGCGTTAAGTGTTTAGTTTCGAGACACAAAGATGCACTAAATGGATCCTGTTGTATGTGGAGGTGAAACGCTGCTTTTTTCACCCCAATTAAAATCATCAATTAGTCTGATTACAAACTGTTTCACTACAGCTGATGTGACTCTAACAAATGTTAGTGTTAATTTATCTCCTTTTAAAGAATAGAACCTAATCTATCATATAAGATCTTTGATGGAGTCAAATTCACTACAGGTACGGTTTTAAACTATAGCAGTGGCATTATTGGTGGTTTTGGTTCAGTGAGTAAGTCACGGACTGTTGAAGACACACAAACCCTGAGGAGTCACAGAGTGTCACAAAATAAAGTGGAAAACACGGGCTTTGGGGAAAAATAAAACAGAATTTGTAATAAAATAAAATAATTTTATAAGGCCCTAAGTCAAAGATACAAACTTCTTAGTAGTAAGCAGTGATGTTGTTAGGTACGATACATTGTAAACAACAACTTATGTTTAAAATCACAGTAACGTCAGCGGACCCCTTTACACATGAACTCAGCACAGACACGATCACCTTGAGTACATGCTAGTGTAGCCGCTACAACCACAATCAGCCAGTTAACCAGCGTTTATAATACACCACAAACATATCTGATCATTTTATTTTTCACTGTGTTAGTTCAGTTACATTTAGTGCTAAAAGTTTCTCAGTGATTCATTTGATTTAGTTTATGTTCAGACAAGAAGATTCTGGTTTTATTTTGGTGACAATTTATTTTTTGACTCTGTCATGATGATGAGAATGTTTTGTGTTAAAATCAGCACTTTTATTTTTTTTTTTTTTTTTTTTTTTTTTTTTCTTTTTTTTTTGGGATGTAAAAAAGAGAGGGCAGTGTTACACCAAGGTGAGGGGTTGGAGGGGGGTGGGGAAGTTAGCAGGGAAGAGGGATACAAGATAGGATATGGAATGGGTGAGGAATAGTTTTAAGTGATGCGATGTGAAATTGTGGTTGTGTATATTGTGTTTATTGTTGTGTTGTCAAGCCAGTTTGGTGACCAGTGTGTGGTTTAGGAATAATGGTGGTGGCTGTGAACAGAGGAAGAGGTGAGTGGAAATTCCATAAAACAGGTATTTGGGAACAACGTGTCTAAGGTTGAGCCCAGTATGAGTGTTATCCCACAGCCCAAGGCCAGTGCATCCATGACAAATGTATTTCCAAGTACCGCCACTGCAAAACCCAAGAGCCGCCCCCGGGCCCGAAGAAGCAGTCAGGCCAGCAGCAAGAGCAGGCAGCCTAAGGGCCCCCGGCGACCACCCCACGGCCAAGCAGTCCCCCGAACGCCCCCAAGATCCCAAGCCGAGAGGCAGCCATCGCCCCCCCATACACACCCGAGAAAGCCCCAAGGAGCCAAGGACCCAGCGCACCACGCCACCGATCCCACCCCCAACCCCCAGACCCCCCACCCCATCGACCCCCCCACCCCCCCACCCCACCCCCGCGCCCAACCCCCCGAGGGGAGGGCCCCGAGAACTCCCTGCCCGAGGCCCCAGCGGAGGAGCCGAAGCCCACACCCAGCAGACGACCAGAACCGCGCCGAACAGGCAGCCAGTGGGCACCCGCCGGCGAGCCCAGAGCCAGCAGGGGCCCGACCCCAGGCCAGAAAGACCCGGAACGGATGCAGCACCAGGAGCAGCCCGCCCAGGGAGGACGACCACACCCCAAGCCGCATAAGGCACCAGGGGGCCGCTGGGAGTCCCCCCGCCGGCCCCCAGGCACCCCAACCTAGCCCCCCACGGCGCCCCAGATCACCCTTCACTGATGCCGCCCGCGCCACGAGCTTCAGTTCTTTTTTTTTTTTTTTTAAAGCCAGGGCCCCCTCCAAGGGCCAAGCCAGACCGCCCCGCCGGGATGTGGCCCCCTATTCCGGCCCCCGACACCCTACCTCACGGGGCACTGCCCAAGCAGGGGCCGTACCAGTAGGTACGCAAGGGCGCGGCACGCGCCACCCGCCCCGAAAGACCCCCGCCAGGACCGGCCCGGCCAGCAGGCCAAGCACCCCGGGCCCCAGGAGCACCCCCCGGGACCAGGACCCCCCAAGGGCAAGCCCCCGGGCCAAGCCCCCCGGGACGCACTCCCCACCCCCGCCCGGGACCCGGCCACGGCCCAGCAGGACCGCACAGCCCCGGACAGCCCACGGCCAGCAGCCCAGGGCCCGCCGCCCCCCGGACAGCGCCAGCCACGGAGCAGCGCCCCCCGCCGGCCCGCGAGCAACCGGCGATCCCCACCGCGGGGACGGAGGCACCCCAACGGCACACATCAAGTGCGGGACAGCAGCCCCCAGCCAAAGATGCCCCGGACCCACCCACCAGTCCGCAAACGGCAGGATAGACCCACCAGGCGGCCGACAGCAACCTCCACCACCGGAACAGCTAGCGCCGCCCCCCAGTAAACAGCATCACCCCGAGGCGCCAAGCAACCCCGCCCCAACCCCGGCGAGGACACCAGCACCCCCCCAGCACACCCACCCCCCAAACCGGCGAGGCAGGCCGCCCCGGGCCCGCACACCGCGGGGCCCGCCCCCAAGGCCACCAGGAGACAAAGCAAGCGCCAAGCCACACCCAAGGGGGAGAGGCACCCCCGCGCCCCACCCGGCCGACACAGCCCGGAAAGACCCCGCAAGGAGAGACCCCGGCAAAGCCCCCCCGAGACCCACCGCCACGCCCGACCGCACCATCTTGATGTGCTTTTGCTCTATGCAGTGGCCCAGCCACCAACAGAGGGGCCAGGCCCCCACCGGAGAGGCCCAAATATGTGTACCAACCCACCACCCTGTTATGGTGCCTCTCCATTCCCCAATGGAGAGGCACTTCCCGATCCCCTGTGTGAATGTGTGTGTTTGGTGAAAATCAGCACTTTTATTAATAATTTATTTTTGTACAACAGACGCCATTTTGTTTTCATTTTAATTTTAGTCATTTAGTTTTTTTATGTTGCTACAAACGTGCAATATTTACATGTTACTGTGACAGTTGTTGTGCAATACATTTGTTTAATTTCAGATACATTTTGAACATACATGAATATATCTGCTAATTATAGACATATCATATCACCATTAAGAGAGTTTAACACTAAATTTTAAGAAATAGAAGAATATAAGAAATAGAAGGAAATACATTTTTTATTGGGGACCCATTGAATTTCCCAGAGACCCACTCAAATCACCACCTGGGGGACTCACTACATTGAAAACATCACTGCGTTACAGAAAAATACATAAAACAAAAAATATAAAAGTGATGATGAAGTCATACACATGTCCCATAGAATTAAACCAGGAAAATTGCACCCACATTTTGCACCCGCAAATATCCCCCTTATGCTCCCACGTAAATGCATAATTCCGACAGGCACTGTATATAATAATAATAATGATAATAATAATAATAATAATAATAATAATAATGATAACCCCCTGGTGGCATTTCCACACGAATCAGAACATGTGACAAAAGTATACTGTATGTAGCAAAAGTCACAAATATTCCTTTATTGAGAAGATTCTTAAAGTACCATTTATTTTTGGGGTGTTTATTTATTTTTGTTTATTTTTATATATTATAAAATATATCATGAATAGCAACTTTCTGTTAATTTCATGTAATATCAAGGAAGAAATAATTAATTAATTGGGACATATTGTTATCAGGATATAAATCTTCCTCTATTGTAATATCATATTTTCTCCATATGGCACAGCACTAATCCTGAGTTAATATTAACACAAAGTAAGTCACGCTTTGACTGTAGTTTTGACTGTAGCCTTTACTGTTACAGTACAATGAATAAATAAGGCTGAATATTAGTGAAATGTTGTGTTTGAATCTCAGCTTTTTAATAAACTGAAGGATGATAGAAATGTTTCAGACACTAAGGATTCACTCAACGGTGCTTCTTTTCCACCTGTTTCCAGTTCCGTCCATTGAGGACCCCCCGGTGTCGTCGTTTCCGCCCAGAACCACCGCCCTGCCTTCCACCACCGTCCTGCCTGCCGTCAGGGGCCCGAGCGACGCCACGGTGGGAGGGGCCGACCCCCGAGACGGAAGGGATCCGTTCGAGGACGGCCGAGGCTCGGGGACGACGGCCGACCCCGTGCTCCCCGAGATGCCCCCCACGCCGCGACGCTTCTGTGAGGCCAACCGGAGGAGAGCCATCGACTGGCCCCAGACTCACACAGGAACCAGTGTGGACAGGCCCTGCCCCAAAGGGACCAAAGGTAACGCTAGTGCTGCGCCGTTTTAGCTCAAACCAAAATCATCTTTTTCTTGATTTTAGATTTAGATTTTTCCCTTGTGATAAAAAGACCTGGGTTTTGTTTCAAGTATTTAATCTAATTGATAAAGTGAAAACAAATGTCCGTGTTGGGAATAAAGTGCAACAGCAAAGCTTTAACAAAGAATGCTAAATAAAAAGTAAAAACCTGCTCAACCAAAAACTCATTTCTCTCTTTTTAAAAAGAACCTTGCTTTAGAAAAAAGAACCTCACACAAAATTCCCTTAGAAAAAGTTTCCTTTTATGGGAATACAGCGTAAACCAAAAATATTTTATAATTTTAATAATAATACATTTTATTTGTAATGCACTTAACATTTGATGCCAAACCTCAAAGTGCTACAGGATTAAAACATATATTAAAAGACAGGACTAAAAGAGGCATAAACTATGAAAATAAGTTTCTGTAAAAAGGTGAGTTTTAAATCTTTTCTTAAAAGTGTCTGTGGGGCCCTGAGGTGGTCTGGGAGGGCGTTCCACAGACGGGGGGCCCTGTCGCCCATTGTTTTGAGCCGTGTCCTGGGCGTGACCAGACGGTGCTGTTGACCTGACCAGGTCCTGGTTGTGGTGTGGTGTGAGCAGTTCTGTGAGGTAAGTGGGGGCTGCACCGTGCAGACAGTGATGGGTGTTATATTCTATGTGGGACTGAATGTGGAGCCAGTGCAGTGTACGGAGGATGGGTGTTTCCGCACCCTCATCAGGACCCTGGCAGCACTGTTCTGAACATACTGGAGCTTTTGGAGGCTCCTGCCAGGGATCCCGATAAGGAGTGTGTTACAGTAGTCCAGCCTGGAGGAGACAAAGGCGTGGACGAGCTTCTCTGCAGCAGGAAGGGAGAGGGAGGGGCGCAGTTTGGAAATATTACCCCCAGGTTTGTGACAGAGGGAGAGAGGGGGATGGTGTGTCCAGAAAATAAAACAGGTGATTGGGGAGGAGCAGAGTTGATGAGGGGTTCCAGTTTGAATGGCGTCTGTTTTTGAGCCATTTAGCTGTAGGAAGTTTTGACTCATCCACGCCCCCTATCTCCTCCAGGCAGGAGCTGAAGCAGGCATATAGTTGTGTGTCATCAGCATAGCAATGGAAATGAATTCCATGACTGCTGACGACACAACCCAGGGGGAGCATGTAGATGGTGAAGAGGGTTGGACTGAGTACGGAGCCCTGGGGGACCCCACAGGTGATAGTGTGGGGTCTGGATTTTGCATCCCCCATTGCTACGCACTCAGCTCTGTCAGTGAGGTAGGAGTGAAACCATTGAAGGGCGGAGCCAGAGAGACCTGTGTAGTGCTGGAGGATGTGGTGGTCTACAGTGTCAAACACAGCAGAGAGGTCGAGAAGAATGAGGAGGGATGAGGAACTGGAATCAGAAGCCATCAGCAGGTCACTGATGACTCTGATGAGAGCTGTTTCTGTGCTGAGATGATTGAGGAGTTGGGTTAAAACAACTTTTTTGAGGAGTTTGGAAATGAGTGGGAGATTTGAGATTGGTCTGTAATTTGACAGTGGTTTAGGGTCCAAGGTGGGTTTTTTGAGGAGGGGTTTAATGAGAGCGGTTTTGAGGGAGGTTGGAACGGTTTCCAAGGACAGGTTTATTATTTTGGTTATGAGGGGACTGATGGATTTGTTGTGAGTTTTAAGCAGAGGAGATGGGAGGGGATTGAGGTGGGTTAGATTCACGGATGATGTTCTGGACCTCCTGCTGCGTTGTGAGGGAGAACTGTGGTAGGTTTTGTGTGATGGGTGTTGTGGGCAGGTCAAGTGAACAGATATTATCAATTTTTGATGTAAAGAAATCAAGAAACCGGTTACAATTTGTGTCTGTGTGGGTGAAGAATGAGGAGATCTGTGGTTTGAGAATGTGATGAATTGTGCAAAACAGTTCTTTGAGTAGTCTTCTGACCTTGGAGAGTGCTTTGGCAGAAGCCGTACAATGTTCCCAGTAGGCCACCTTATGCACCGTCAGGTCAGACCTTTTCATCCCTCTCAGTTTGTCTGTAAACCAGGGGGCAGAGCAGGTAAATGTGACAATAATATCACGTGAACACAAACAACCAATTAATGTAAATGTTTAATAAAAGAATGCTGAATCAGCGTTAAGAAGCACTTACGGAGCATCCGTCTCTCTCTATGAGTGACAGCTGTCACATCTGACATGTTTCAACAGCACGACGTCACCACTAACTTAGAATACAAATGGAAATAAACTTTCAGAACACAAAAACCCACAAATACTAAATGTTTACAAATGTTTATACTCTTAACATAAGACCATAACTAACTAATGAATCAGCAGCACATTAGAAAATGAAAATATAATGTGTGTTTTTATTTGTCAAAACAGCCACAAAAAAAACAGAAGGAGAAATTTGTATCCTCACTACTTTTTTTCATATTTTCAGTCGAGGCCTGCCTTGTCTTTCATAAACCTAGAGCAGCAGCTCATCTTAGCTGTGAACTGAGCGTCTGTCTTAATGTTTATATCAGAACTTTATCTTCTCTCTGTCCCTGAGTCCTCCTCATGTCCCTGGATAGTTCTCCTCCTGTGTCCTGCTGTTGGAGACAGGTTCTCCTGTATTAGCATCATCGCTACAGGTGCTAATACTAGCTACGCTAACTGCTGCTACTAGCTATGCTAACTGCTGCTACTAGCTACGCTAACTGCTGCTACTAGCTACACTAACTGCTGCTACTAGCTACACTAACTGCTGCTACTTGCTACGCTAACACAAAAAGCAAAAGAGTTCAAAGAGCTAGTCTGACATAGTTAGCATGTTCTCCTTATCTTATTGCTGCTTGTGAACGTTCATAACTTCACAAACTCATCCCTCCTGTGTGCTTCTGTGCCCTGTGCTGTGTCTTCCAGGCGTAGCCTCCTTCCTGTGCACCGTGGCTGGAACCTGGTGCTCCAAAGGGCCCGACCTCAGCAACTGCACCTCCCACTGGGTGACTCAAGTGGCACAAAAGGTATGAGGAGAGGAGGGTGTGTGTGTGTGTGTGTGTGCGTGTGTGTGTGTGTGTGTGTGTGTGTGTGTGTGTGTGTGCGTTCGTGTGTGCGTTCGTGTGTGTGTGTGTGCGTTCGTGTGTGTGTGTGTGTGTGTGTGTGTGTGTGTGGTGTGTGTGTGTGTGTGTGTGTGTGTGTGTGTGTGTGTGTGTGTGTGTGTGTGTGTGTGTGTGTGTGTGTGTGCGTGCGTGCGTGCGTGCGTGCGTGCGTGCGTGCGTGCGTGCGTGCGTGCGTGCGTGCGTGCGTGCGTGCGTGCGTGCGTGCGTGCGTGCGTGCGTGCGTGCGTGCGTGCGTGCGTACACGAGTGAGGCACAAAGGAAGCAGTGATGGGAGGATCAGGATTAGATGTTAGTGAAAGTCAGAGAGCGCCAGCGTCTCCTGCTGCGTCCAGCTTTGATTTCACGCAGGTGATAACGTGTTGTGAAGGAGCAGAAAACGTCCTCACAAGTTCACACACAAAGAATTCTAAAGGATTCCTTCCCTCAGGCTCATCAAAAAAACACTATTATACTATAAATCTAGATGCTAATGCTATGTTTGAAGGAACTGTGGGAAACATCTGACTTTCTACTTTAAACGGCTCAGATTATAACGGCCTTCAAACAGGAATTACAACCATCAGCATCCTCACTATTTATGAAGCATTAGCCTAGTTTAATGTCAGTTAATGCTAACTAATGATAATGTTAATGCTATCTAATATTAATGCTAATGCCAGCAGATATTAATGTTAATGCTTGGTGATAGCTAATGCTCGATAATCCTAATGCTAGTTAATGCTAGCAATTGTTAATGCTAATTTTAATGCTCGATAATGGTAATATTAATGCTAGTGAATGTTAATGTTAGCTAATATTAATATTAGGTTAATGCTAATGCTAGTTGATAACGCTCATGCTAGGTTAATGTTAATCCTAGTCAATGTTATTATCAATGCTAGCTAATGTTTGTGTTAATGCTAAAGCTAGCTTATATTAATGATAATGCTAATGCTAGCTAATATGAATACTAATGCTAGCTAATGCTAGGATAATGCTAATACAGTGTTTGATGACTCATTACAAGTATTCTAGTTATTTTTACTGTTTTATACTTATTTTTGTTATTATTTTTACAGTTTATTTTTATTTTATTTATTTATTTATTTTGAACATTTCAAAGAAAATACAAGAAAAACAAATATTAAGTGGAAACAAATAGTTTGAAATGGAGCTTATCATGTCCTGCCCCTTTTTATCCATTCATACAACTAGGGATGTAACGGTATGAAAATGTCACACCGTGGTTATAGTGACCAAAATTATCACGGTTATTGGTATACCACGGTATTTTTAAAATGTTGAAAAAACCACCAAGATGTATATTTAAATAATAATAACAACCTGAACAAAACACTGCAAAGTTAACATGAACTAAGTATAAAAAACTGTAAATAAAAAAGACTTCTCAAAACTGTGCAACATTAACAATAGTCACAGCAAAAATATATCAAAAATGTAACATTACCAATAACCACAGTGAAAATTTTTTTATAAAAACTTATATAAAAAAAAATCTCAAAACTGCAACAATGCATTAATGACCAGTTAAACAAACAAATAAAAAAGTGCAGAAGTAAACTTGAGTTTATACCACTACTACCTTTATTTTTTAATGAAATACAGCAAGAAAGTGTCAGACACTCAGTGAAGTCGCTGACGGTTAAAAAAAGAAAAAACATCTCCGACAGGCAGAGACATAACCTTCTCTACCAAACACCACATCTGAACGAACCCACGTTTACCACAACTCTGGTTAATAAGTTAGTATAAAGTAAACCCAATTAAAAACAAACCTCAAGCAGAAGAAACTCTAAATATTAACGGAAAAGACCTGCTAACCTGAGAGACAGAGAGCTGTTCTGTGTGTGTGTGTGTGTGTGTGTGTGTGTGTGTGTGTGTGTGTGTGTGTGTGTGTGTGTGTGTGTGTGTGTGTGTGTGTGTGTGTGTGTGTGTGTGTGTGTGTGTGTGTGTGTGTGTGTGTGTGTGTGTGTGTGTGTGTGTGTGTGTGTGTGTGTAGGGGAGATACGCTGTGAAGATTTTCATTTAATCCTCTTTGAAAGTAGATGCCATGATACCGGTAATCGTTACATCCCTACATACAACATGAGATGTAAATATGATAGTCTATTATAAGATATCTAAATAAACAGAAACAATGTAAACAACTATTTCCAGTTGATATTCACGTTTACCCAAAAATCTGCATTTATAGGCCACGCCTCCATTTTCCTGTTCCCAGCAAACGTTACTTAGAATTAATTTCAGCTTAGTTTTAATTCTACATTTATTCTATTGTTTTACACCATAGAAAGCTTTTTCTAGTTGTGGGTATTATGATTATGATTGTTACTTTATGTTATTACATGTTATTATTATTGGTTGTTGTTGTGAACACATCTACACTACGACAGTATGACTCTCTACTTCCTGTTCCTGCTTGTGTCAGATCCGTAGCGGTGAGAACGCTGCCAGTCTGGCCAATGAGCTGGCTCGTCACACACAGGGTCCAGTGTTCGCTGGTGACGTCAGCTGGTCAGTGCGGCTGATGGAGCAGCTGGTGGACATCCTGGACGCTCAGCTGCAGGAGCTCAGACCCAGTGAGAAGGACTCGGCTGGACGCAGCTTCAACAAGGTACGGCACGCTCTGCTCACTCCCACGGGTCACTGGGAAATACTGTAAATTATTACACAGCTGTGAAAAAGGTGGAACAAAAAGATGTAAAATGTCGGGAGAAAAAGGAAACAAGTGTGATTTAGTGGGAGTTTACTGTATGAATAGTGGCAAAAAATGGTTAAAAAATCACCAAAGAATTGGATAGAATTGTCAAAAAGAACTTGCAATAATGAGGAAAAAGGGATATTTATTGGGAAAAGAAGCTAAAATATGAAAAAAAAAAAAAAAAGTGTTAATTTTTTTGGAAAGAAGCAAAAATGGGACAAAGGAAGTTTCAAAATGGCCAAAGAAAAAAGGAAGTTTAAGGTTTTCTGTGGGAATAATTCTGAAAATGAAGATATAAAGAGCCACAGGTTGAGAATCACTAATTTAATAACAGTTTTATCATGGTTTTAGTAAATGAATTTAATAAAGTCTGTCCTTATCCTGCGTTCACACCGGACCTGGCACAAACTTTCAAGGTGCGGGCAACGCGCGAAAGCTTCCGATAAACGTTTTCCACATTTTCGCTTCATATGCGCGTCTGAAGCGTATATTAAAAAAGCCGCTAACAGACTCCCTTTCTTTACACTATCAACTATGGAGGACCCCAGTAAAATCACTGTTCTTTACCTTACCTATACTGCTAACCCTTAGCCACACTGCTAACCCTTAGCCACACTGCTAGCCCTTAGGTACACTGCTATCCCTTAGCCACACTGCTAGCCCTTAGCCACACTGCTAACCCTTAGCCACACTGCTAACCCTTAGCCACACTGCTAGCCCTTAGCCACACTGCTAGCCCTTAGGTACACTGCTAACCCTTAGGTACACTGCTAACCCTTAGCCACACTGCTAACCCTTAGTTACACTGCTAACCCTTAGCCACACTGCTAGCCCTTAGGTACACTGCTAACCCTTAGCCACACTGCTAACCCTTAGCCACACTGCTAACCCTTAGCCACACTGCTAACCCTTAGACACACTGCTAACCCTTAGGTACACTGCTAACCCTTAGCCACACTGCTAACCCTTAGGTACACTGCTAGCCCTTAGGTACACTGCTAACCCTTAGGTACACTGCTAACCCTTAGCCACACTGCTAACCCTTAGCCACACTGCTAACCCTTAGCCACACTGCTAACCCTTAGGTACACTGCTAACCCTTAGCCACACTGCTAACCCTTAGGTACACTGCTAACCCTTAGCCACACTGCTATCCCTTAGACACACTGCTAACCCTTAGCCACACTGCTATCCCTTAGACACACTGCTAACCCTTAGGTACACTGCTAACCCTTAGCCACACTGCTATCCCTTAGACACACTGCTATCCCTTAGCCACACTGCTCTACCTTAGACACACTGCTAACCCTTAGGTACACTGCTAACCCTTAGCCACACTGCTATCCCTTAGCCACACTGCTAACCCTTAGTTACACTGCCAACCCTTAGTTTTACTGCTAACCCTTAGCTATACTGCTAACTCTTAGTTACACTGCTAACCCTTAGCCATACTGCTAACCCTTAGCTATACTGCTAACCTTTAGCCACACTGCTAACCCTTAGCTATACTGCTAACCCTTTTTCTATACTGCTAACCCTTAGCCACATTGCTAACCCTTAGCCACACTGCTAACCCTTAGCTATACTTCTAACCCTTAGTTACACTGCTAACCCTTAGCCATACTGCTAACCCTTAGCTATACTGCTAACCCTTAGCCACACTGCTAACCCTTAGCCACACTGCTAACCCTTAGCTATACTGCTAACCCTTAGCTATACTGCTAACCCTTAGCTATACTGCTAACCTTTAGCCACACTGCTAACCCTTAGCTATACTGCTAACCCTTTGCTATACTGCTAACCCTTAGCCACATTGCTAACCCTTAGCCACACTGCTAACCCTTAGCTATACTTCTAACCCTTAGTTACACTGCTAACCCTTAGCCATACTGCTAACCCTTAGGTACACTGCTAACCCTTAGCCACACTGCTAACCCTTAGGTACACTGCTAACCCTTAGCCACACTGCTATCCCTTAGCCCCACTGCTAGCCCTTAGGTACACTGCTAACCCTTAGCCACACTGCTATCCCTTAGGTACACTGCTAACCCTTAGCCACACTGCTAACCCTTAGGTACACTGCTAACCCTTAGCCACACTGCTAACCCTTAGGTACACTGCTAACCCTTAGCCACACTGCTATCCCTTAGCCACACTGCTAACCCTTAGGTACACTGCTAACCCTTAGCCACACTGCTATCCCTTAGCCACACTGCTAGCCCTTAGGTACACTGCTAACCCTTAGCCACACTGCTATCCCTTAGGTACACTGCTAACCCTTAGCCACACTGCTAACCCTTAGTTACACTGCCAACCCTTAGTTTTACTGCTAACCCTTAGCTATACTGCTAACTCTTAGTTACACTGCTAACCCTTAGCCATACTGCTAACCCTTAGCTATACTGCTAACCTTTAGCCACACTGCTAACCCTTAGCTATACTGCTAACCCTTTGCTATACTGCTAACCCTTAGCCACATTGCTAACCCTTAGCCACACTGCTAACCCTTAGCTATACTTCTAACCCTTAGTTACACTGCTAACCCTTAGCCATACTGCTAACCCTTAGCTATACTGCTAACCCTTAGCCACACTGCTAACCCTTAGCTATACTGCTAACCCTTAGCTATACTGCTAACCCTTAGCTATACTGCTAACCCTTAGCTATACTGCTAACCTTTAGCCACACTGCTAACCCTTAGCTATACTGCTAACCCTTTGCTATACTGCTAACCCTTAGCCACATTGCTAACCCTTAGCCACACTGCTAACCCTTAGCTATACTTCTAACCCTTAGTTACACTGCTAACCCTTAGCCATACTGCTAACCCTTAGCTATACTGCTAACCCTTAGCCACACTGCTCACCCTTAGCTATACTGCTAACCCTTAGCCACACTGCTAACCCTTAGCCACACTGCTAACCCTTAGCCACACTGCTAACCCTTAGCTATACTTCTAACCCTTAGCCACACTGCTAACCCTTAGCTATACTGCTAACCCTTAGCTATACTGCTAACCCTTAGCTATACTGCTAACCCTTAACCTCTCGTTTAAGATGAGAATTGTGATATAATCCCTAAACATTATTTTAAATCATTTTGATCTCATTTTGTGTGGGTTTTTGTTTGCTTTGTGTGTTATGGAGTTATTATGAGCATTATTATGAGCATTATTATGAGCATTGTGTTTTAGTTGTTTTGTGTGTTTTGTTGTTTTGTATTTTGGAATCATTTTTGTTGTCGTCTTGTATTTTTTCTGTGGGTTTTGTGTGTGTATTTTATTCTCTATTTTATGTTTTTGGATTCATTTTGTAGTCACTGACTTTCTTTACCTTTATCCTGTTTGTTCTTTATCTTTCATGTAGAATCGCCTGTTTGAAGCGTTTTTTAAATTTTCAAAAAAAAACAATTCCAGGTTTTTTTTTTTACCCATTTCCACATTTTACACTTTTCCTCATCTTTCCCTGTTTAGATACATTACTGCTATTAAACATGGTAAATAGTGTTATTAGCGTTAGCTACTGTTAATAATTCACATTTTATATGGTTAGGTTGAAATCAAGCATGATTACACAAACACACAAAAACACATAAAGTGACTAAAAAGACACTAAATGATTGCGAAAACACAAAAATGACAACAAAACACACAAACAACAAAAATACATAAAATGATGAAAAGTACACAAAACAGCAACAACATGAATCAAAAGGCAGAAAAATGCACAAATTCACACAAAACAACAAAAATGTATAACATTACAAAAGATACACCAATTTTCAACAAAAACACATGACAACAGAAATACACAAAATAACTAAAAATACACAAATTGGCTTGAAATAAAAGAAAATGACTCAAAAACACATAAAATGATGCTAACGGTGCTAACGACCATTTCAGAAATGTGTGATATGATCACTAAACATTATTAATGAAACTCTGCAGTGTGTGATTGGAGACGTGTCACCAGATAAACCGATCACCAGTTCAGCTAATACACCATCAGATAAACCTGTCTTTGTTCCAGAAGCTTTTCACATTAAAACACACTCATAATAATGTGAATAAACACGTTAAAAACACACTTCATACATTCACAGGATAACACGATCACTAATCACACCATAGCACTTTTGAACTTTCTAGACATTTAATCACCTTTTTTTGTTTTTGTTTTGTATTAGTTTTTCTTCTTTTTTGTTTTCTCTTTTTTACTCTCCTTTTTTCTTCTCTGCCTCTCTTTTTCTTTTCTTTCTTTCTTTCTTTCTTTCTTTCTTTCTTTCTTTCTTTCTACCTTATTTCTTTCTACCGTATTTCTTTCTTTCTCTTTCTGGACAAATTGAAGTGTGTGAGACTGTATCCACCTTCGGTTTATTGATGGTGGTGGTGAATAATAGTGAGTAAATGTGTGATATTTAACATACACGAGACAGTTGGAGCTGATTTTAAATCAATATAAATTCATAATAAACAGGTCAGATTGATTTTTCCATGTTAGAATGTGACTTCCTGTTTTTTCCTCTCTATGTTCAATGTCCTCCTTCCTTCAAAGCAGATCTAACAGGAAGTGTCTCCTCCTCTCTCACTATGACCTGTATTATTGATACATTCTTCTTCTTCTTCTTCTTCTTCTTCTTCTTCTTCTTCTTCTTCTTCTTCTTCTTCTCCTTCTCCTTCTCCTTCTCCTTCCCCTTCCCCTTCCCCTTCCTCTTCCTCTTCCTCTTCCTCTTCCTCTTCCTCTTCCTCTTCCTCTTCCTCTTCTCCTTCCTCTTCCTCTTCCTCTTCCAGTGTGTGATTCTGTGATTGTAACCTCTCTCTCTCTCCTCCTGTGCTTTTCCTTTTGTTTTTTGGAAAAGCTTCAAAAGCGAGAGAAGACGTGCCGAGCGTACATGAAGGTACACCTGCGTGTGTGTGTTGGACGGGCAGCATGGAGCTCTACAGCTGTGTGTGGTCACGCTAGGGCTGGGCCATATCCAGCAAAACTCATATCTTTCACAAAATGGTATAAATCATTTTAATTCAGGAAGATAACTCTGAGTTAAATGTGCTGATGCAACGATATCACAGGAGACTAAAATAACGTCACGGTGCTTTAGGGTTGGTTAGAAAAATAAAAATAACGTGTGTGTGTCACTAACATGAGCAAGTAGCGGGAAAACAAAGGAAATGCACAAACTGACTATGAGAACACAAATAAACAGAGAAATACACAAAAGAACAACAAAAAGACATAAATCAGAAAAACATTTATTATCAAACAGCTGATCAATATGTGCAACTGTTTGATTTTTATCCTCTCAGGGACAGCACGTGTGAGTGAGTTGTGTAGTGTGTCTTGTTTAGAACACAGTCAGTGATCATCTACTAACTGAGCTTTACATGTTGTGAGAAAGAACAGATACCACTCCTAAAACCACTATTTCATACAAAAAATATATATATATAAGTGATATTGTTATTTTATGTATCTCCAAAATAGAAAACTTGGTATATGTTGAATGTGGATCTATAGCCCAGCTCTAGGTCATGTGTGTGTGTGTGTGTGTGTGTGTGTTTCCCTCCATCCTCTCCTGCTCTTCATCTGTTGTGAATCATCTTCTGTATTTTCATTTTCCTGTCGGTGCAAAGTGATGACATCATCCCTAGTTCAACTGTACTAGTGCAGATGTTTTTAACCTTGGGGTCAGAAGACACTGGGAGGGGGTCTCCAGATCCCTTTAAGAAACTAAGAATATTTTCTGAACAATTTCAGTCCATTTTACTTATTTTTACCATTTTTCTACAACTAAACTTTCCATATTTTAACTTATTTTCATCACTTTTTCTTGCCATATTTTTGCTCCTTTTTATGTATTTTGCTACATTTCTCCCATTTTTGCCTTTTCTGCACATTTTTCTACTTTCCAGACATGTTCAGCACTTATAAACCCTATGGGTCAACATATGTGACATATGTTGACCCATTATTGTCACTTTTAACCTCTTTTCACCACTTTTTATGTTAATTTTTGCAAATGTAATCACATTCACCATTTTCTGTTTGAACTAATTTTTCCTACATTTTTTGCAACTCATTTCTGTGTTTTTTAAAATTCTATTTCACCTCCTTTTTTGTCACTTTGAACCATTTTATTAGTGATTAAAACCATGATTTCCATCTTTAAGATGACTATAATAATAATAATAATAAACGTTCCTGGATAACAGTGGATATTATGAATAATTGATTAGTCAGATATACATTGGTTCTAGGATCATATGCTCTGGAATTATGAACATGTACTTTATTTACTATTTTCATTGGTCCATAACTGCATGTGGGAGTGTAATAAACATCTGATCTGCTTTATTTTATAGTATAAAAATACTCTTTATTGGGATATAAAATTATTCTTCTTTATGTGATTTTTTCTTTTTTATTTTGGACCCAAACATTGGGTTATTTCACCACTCACTGACAATGAAAGTCCTTAGAATCATTTATTGTTTATTAGTTTTTTACTAGTAATGTAAAAAATACAAAAACATTTTTTGAAAACACAGTATTTATTATAAACAAATTTCTCATGTTTTACATTTACAAAGTGCATTGGAAGTAGGGCTGAACGATTAATTGCATTTGCAATATTATCGCGATATCATAATATACCATTTTCTAATCGCAAAGGCTGCTATTTAAATAAAAATATATATATATATATTTATATATATAATTAAGTTCAGAGAGTGTTTAAGAAGTACAGTCCACATGTTTACATGTTTCATGAAACGTGAAGTTAGATATGTTGAAGAGGTAAAGACAGATTTGTTTGCTTTATTGTTAAAATATTGTATTTTATATTTATTTAAAGTTTAAATAAATCTGAAATTGTTTATTATGGAACAGATTGATTTATTGCTTGTGTGCATTAAAAAATACATGACAAGAGGCCCTTGAAAAAATAATTGCGTGTTAAATCACAATATTGAGGAAAAAAAATCACAATTTGATTATTTTTCAAAATGTTTCAGCCCTAATATGAAGTCCTTTAAAATGTGTTAAAAATTACCCACATACAATTATTTCATTTGGCAAGAATTTCGTTTTTAGTGCTTTGAAAGAGTTTGTGTTTGTCTGTTAAATGTGTTTATTTTTTAATTAAAAAGAGAGAAAATGATGTTCAACTGTTCAACATGTAATCATTTATTAATTATTAGTTTGTCATTAGTAACTGTTGGACTATCTAATACACGTTTCAGACTCAAACACTCAAAATATAAACACCAGAAATATGTTCATAATAATGAAGTTTTCAAAATGTTTTTCTGGTGGTTTTCATAATAAAAAACTAATAAACAATAAATGATTTTAAGACACAGAGTCAAGCTACAAAGGGGAATGTGTGGGATTTATTCCTGAGCGTAATTATTATAATAAATAATAAAACATGAGGTAAAGTCATGGGAGGGGACGACTTAGTGATATTAAACAAATGATCATATTTTATGTTGTATTAATTTTCAGGAAGAGTCGTTCTCTGTTGGATTAGACGTTAATTCACTTTTAACTTGTGGAAATGTCATTTGTTGATATATATTTACAATGTTTTTACATTACAGATCAATCATCAATGGAATTGTGCTAAATTAAATTACTGATATGTCAGCTTGGGCCTGTAACTAGTAAGAATGTAATTACACTAAAATATTATCACATTTGTAACAATTTAATTTGCTTTAATAACTTGCAAGAATTGAATTTCCACAAAGTCAAAATGACATATGCAGAATGTAATGTTTGATATCTGAAATAAGAAAATATGGTTTTACCAGTAACAATTCACGTGGAAAATTAATTATATATAATTAATATATATATTAATTATATATTATATATAACCAGCAGCTAATATATTAATTATATATTAGCTGCTGGTAAATGTTGGCTAACGTTAGCTGCTGGTAAACGTTAACTAACATTAGCTGCTGGTAATCGATAGCTAACGTTAGCTGTTGGTAAACGTTGGCTAACGTTAGCTGCTGTTAAACGTTGGCTAACGTTAGCTGCTGGTAAACGTTGGCTAACGTTAGCTGCTGGTAAACGTTGGCTAACGTTAGCTGCTGTTAAACGTTGGCGAACGTTAGCTGCTGTTAAACGTTGGCGAACGTTAGCTGCTGGTAGACGTTGGCTAACGTTGGCTGCTGGTAAACGTTGGCTAACGTTAGCTGCTGGTAAACGTTGGCTAACGTTAGCTGCTAGTAAATGTTGGCTAACGTTAGCTGCTGGTAAACGTTGGCTAACGTTAGCTGCTGGTAAATGTTGGCTAACGTTAGCTGCTGGTAAACGTTGGCTATCGTTAGCTGCTGGTAAACGTTGGCTAACGTTAGCTGCTGGTAAACGGTTAGTGTTAATATGAGTGTGTGTGTAGCTCTATGTGTACACACGTAGCATAACACCAGACTTTTCGGTGCAAAGTGAACTCACCGCAGCTGTTGTAAACAGGAAGTTGCATGTTTTTGCATGTTTATTTGTCTGATTGTTTGTATTTTATTATTGATAACCTGTATAATTTCATGAAACACTGAACATGTGTACATTATGTCTCATTACTACAAATTAATTATGAAAGTCACCTGGGTCGGATTTGAAAGAAATCTCGTGATTATTTTTAGTGCTGATCAGAACGCAGGAAATTAAAAGATTAGCATTGCAAACCAGCAAAAAAATGCCTCCTGCGACTACTGCTGTGGTCGGCAGTTAATGCTAATGCTAATGCATCCTCCTTCCACTTATTTGAATGCTCTCGTCTCCAGTTGAGATTGTAGCATCATTGTTTACAGTGCATGTTTTAATTGATTTGTTGTAAAACTCTGGTTGTGATCGGAGGAAGCAGCACGATGACCTTTGACCTGTTTCCATGGATACAGGCCATCGTGGACACCGTGGACAACCTCCTGAGGGCCGAGGCCCTGAAGTCGTGGAAGGACATGAACTCCACGGAGCAGTCCCACGCCGCCACCATGCTGCTGGACACGCTGGAGGAGGGGGCCTTCGTCCTGGCAGAGAACCTCATCGAGCCCGCCATCGTCAAAGTCCCCGCGGAGAACATCAGTGAGTTAGCGCCGCGCATCACTTCCTGTTTAAGAGGAGCCACCACCTGCTGGTCATTAACTCACTCCTACAGATAATAAGAGCAAACGGTCTCATTAGCTGCAATGTAAAGCTAACGTTAGCTTAGCGCTCTGCTAGCATTAACAAACATTTATGAACTAGAATCTTTTCATTGATCCAGATCCACCCGTACTTTTTTAGTTGATTTTGTGTATTTTCTCGTCTTTTGCTGTTTGTTGTTTTACCTGTGTATATTATATATATATATATATATATATATATCTCGTTTTGTATATTTTTGTTGTCTTTCTGTGTACTTTGTTCTCCTTTGTGTATTTTGTTGTTCTTTGTGTATTTTTTTTCTATTTCATCATGTTTTTTGGTATCATCGTGTTTATTTTTTGTTGTCTTTTTTTGTATTTTTTTCTCATCTTGAGTTTTTGTTCTGGTGTTGTGCTCTTTTATTGTCCTTTTTGTTTATTTCTTTTATTTTGTAAGTTTTTTGGAGTATTTTTGTGTCTTTTTGTACTTGTTTTTTGTATTTTATTTCATTCCCTGTGTTTTTGTTCTTGTTTTGTCATCATTTTGTGTTTTTTTTTGTTCTTTTTTTGTTGTCCTTATGTCTGAATGGTTATTATTGTATGTCATTTTCTGTATTTTTCACTTACAATATATCAATAACTTACAGATATCAGTACCAGCAGAAAGCTGAATCAAAACGTATTGATTGTTCCTGAAAAATAAAAAAGCAACGTAATTTTCAGGATTTTTTTATTGGATAATTCTGTTAGCCACTTAGCATGGATGCTAAGAGTAGTAATGTAAGGTTGTAGGGTGAATGGGTGTTTCTGACCTGCTGCCATCCATCATCCATCTATCCATCCATCAACCATCCATCATCCATCAATCATCTTTCCATCCATCTTCCATTCATCTATCATCCATCCATCATCCATCCGTCCATCATCCATCCATCCGTCCATTATCATTTATCCATTCATCATCCATCCATCATCCGTCCATCCATCATCCATCCATCTCTGTTCCTCAGTGCTGGAGGTGTTCGTGTTGAGCACTGATGGTCAGGTGCAGGACTTCAGGTTCCCACAGACGAGTAAGGGTGGAGCATCGCTGCAGCTTTCCTCCAACACGGTCAAAGTCAACAGCAAGAATGGTGAGAGAAGATTACTATTACTATTACTATTACTATTACTATTACCATTGCTATTACCATTGCTTTTACTGTTGCTATTATCATTACTATTACCATTGCTATTACTGTTGCTATTATCATTACTATTACCATTGCTATTACTGTTGCTATTATCATTACTATTACCATTACTATTACTGTTGCTATTGCTATTGCTATTACTATTACTATTACCATTGCTATTATCATTACTATTACCATTGCTATTACTGTTGCTATTATCATTACTATTACCATTGCTATTACTGTTGCTATTATCATTACTATTACCATTGCTATTACCATTGCTATTATCATTACTATTACCATTGCTATTACTGTTGCTATTATCATTACTATTACCATTGCTATTACTGTTGATATTATCATTACTATTATCATTACTATTACCATTGCTATTACTGTTGATATTATCATTACTATTACCATTACTATTACTGTTGCTATTGCTATTGCTATTACTATTACTATTACTATTATCATTGCTATTATCATTACTATTACCATTGCTATTATCATTACTATTACTATTACTGTTGCTATTGCTATTGCTATTACTATTATCATTACCATTAATATTGCTATTATCATTACTATTACCATTGCTATTACTGTTGCTATTGCTATTGCTATTGCTATTACTGTTACTATTGCTATTACTATTACTTTTGCTATTGCTATTACTATTGCTATTACTATTGCAATTACTATTACTATTGCTATTGCTATTACTATTGCTATTACTAATACTGTTGCTATTACTATTACCATTATTATTGCTATTACTATTGCAATTACTATTGCTATTGCTATTGCTATTACTATTGCTATTACTAATACTGTTGCAATTACTATTACCATTATTATTGCAATTACTATTGCAATTACTATTACTATTGCTATTGCTATTGCTATTGCTATTACTGTTGCTATTACCATTAACATTGCTGTTGCTATTGCTATTGCAACAACGCATCAGTAGGGAAAATCTAACCCGTCTCACAACGTCTAATCCCAGCTCAGCTTTCATTTTCTCTGTAACTGTTTCTAGAGTCATTCAGTGTATTTTTGTTGGAATTGTTTTGTATATTTTTCTCTCATTTTGTGTCTTTTGTGATTGTTTTGTGCGTCTACACAAAATCAAACTGAGGGTCGTCAGTTGCACATGTCTGATTATTATTTTAATCTGTTTCTACAGTTTAAACACTATTGATTAAAGGTGAAAATAAGAAACCTGAAGATGTGTGTGTGTGTGTGTGTTTGTAGGCGTGGCCAAGCTGGTGTTTGTGCTCTACAAACATCTGGGTCAGTTCCTGAGCACGGAGAACGCCACGCTGCGGGGGATGGGAGACGCCAGCAAACACAACCTGTCGCTGACGGTCAACTCTCACGTGCTGTCGGCGTCCATCACCAAGGAGTCGAGTCGTGTGTTCGTTAGCGACCCCGTCATCTTCACGCTGGAGCACCTGGATGTAAGTCCCGCCCCCTAACACGCCCTGACAAACCACATGTTAAATATTAGGACTGGAATGCATGAGTAGCAGGTTTGGGCTCAATTACAATTTTAATTTATAGTTAAATACAATTATGGCGTAATTATAATTGTAATTGCAAATTTAAAAATCTGTTGTAATTGTAATTAAATTGTAATTGAGTTCAGTTTATCAACTTTGTAATTGCCATGAAAATTCTATAAAAATGTTGCTTTTTGTAATTGAGCTGTAATTAATTATGGAGAATTTAAAATGTAATTGTAATTGAAAAGTGTAATTGACCCCAACCCTATTCAAATTGACCCGTTAGCATGAGGGATGCTAACAGAAAGCTAACACGAGGAAGGTTACATTTTATTAGGTTATTTATTTCAGACTCAGTAATTGTGAGATAAATGTAGTTGTAATTAAAAAAAATACTGATCTTTTTAAATGATTTGTCGTTGAATATGGATAATTGAAAATGTAATGTGTTTTTGTTTCTGTAATGGAGTAAGCTATCGTTATTAGCCGTTAGCTACACTTGCTAAAGCTAACATTAGCCCACCCCTTTAACAGTGAAAAATATGGTGTAAAAGTGTGAAATTTTCCCAAAAATGTATGTGAGATACATTCAGTTTTAAATTAGAATTTACACTAGATTTCAATGTTCAATTTGAAATAAATTAATAAATAGCAAAATGACCATTTCCATTTCAGAAAGTGAATTCTGTATTTGCCGTCCATTTTCCACAACCACAGAATATCAAGGCCCTAAGTTAAAGACAGTAGGTACGAGTAAATAAATAAGTAAATATTTGAGAATACATTTCATTTTTAAAAGTAACTGAACCCTTTTTTTCTGCTGAAAACTAATGAATTTGGTTTGACGTTGTGTTATTGATCCCAGTCCAACTTTTATTCTTCTTTTTAAAAATAAAATATGTTCAATGTCATTTAATTAACATCTTTTACATTGAATTTATTGAATTATTTGAAATTTAATTTAATTAAAACCTTTTGACTTTAATTTAATTAAAATATTTAGAATTTCATTTAATGGCAACCTTTTGAATTATTTTCATTTACATCTTTTAATATTAATTTAAAATAAAATCTTTTAAATTTAATTTCATTAACATATTTAACATTTAATAAAAGTAAAATCATTTAAATTTAATTTAATTTAAATATTTAAAATGTAATTCAAATAAAATATTTTACATTTTATTTAATTTAAATATTTCAAATTAAAATACATTTAAATCTTTTAAATTTAATGTCATTTAATTCTTTTGAATTTAATTAAATTGAAATCTTTAAAATGTAAGTTAATTAAAATATTTTAAATGAAATTTACTCAAATCTTTTAATTTAATTTAATTTCCATTTTTTAAATTGTTTTAGATCTTTTTTCTTTTTTGAACTGAGCCTTCATGTACGTTTCCTGTCCTTTGTCCTGCAGAAGGAGAATTACTACAACCCTAACTGCTCCTTCTGGAACTACTCAGAGCGCAGCATGCTGGGATACTGGTCCACTCAGGGCTGTAAGCTGCTGGACACCAATAAGAGCCACACCACCTGCTCCTGCAGTCACCTGACCAACTTCGCCATCCTCATGGCACATCGAGGGAACGTGGTGAGTCCACCTGGCCAATCAGGAGCCTCTGCTGCTTACAACCCTCAGAGATGGTGGCGTACATTTACAAACATTAAAAACAAGCGTTACACGGCACAAACTATTCACCTAGTGGGGGATGTGACACTTTCATAAGGATTCATTGTTGAAAACATAGTGATCAGTTGAATGAATTGAATGGTGATCAGCCAATCACAGCCAGACATTTGACGAAGGTAAACAAAGAGTTGAGTAAAGTGTAAGTAAAGTGACTTAAAAAAGAGAAACGTGGCAAAAAAATTGTCTTAAAGTGGCAAAAATGTGTCAAGAAAAGAGTAAAAAGTGACTAAAATGTCAAGAGTGGCAAAAAGATGAACAAAAAAGATGAACTAGGTGGTATGAAATGGCTAAAGGTAGCTTAAATGAGCAACATGTGGCAAACAATAGTGAAAAAGGGCAAAAATGTGCAACAAAATGTAGGAAAAAAGAAAACAAGTGGTGTTTATTGGGCCAAAGGGAGCTTATTTAGATGAAAAGTAAGAAAAAATGGTTGAAAAATCGGCAAAAACAGGATTAGTTTCAAAAACAACTTTATATTTATTGGGAAAAGGAGCTAAAAACTGGAAGAAAAAAAGTGTCAAATTCATTGGAAAAGGGGCAAAAATGTGACGAAGGAAGTTAAAAAGATAAAAAATGGGTAAAAAGTTTCCTGGGGGATAATATTTAAAATATAAAGAGCCACATGTTTAGAATCACTGGTTTAAAAACAGCTTTATCATGGTTTTAGTAAATTAATTTAAGAAACTACATTGACTGAAAAATTAGTTTAAGGATTATATGAAAGATTAGCTGAAAGATAAGTTTAAAGATACGTTTAAAGATTAGCTAAAAGATAAGTTTAAAGATACGTTTAAAGATACGTTTAAAGATTAGCTAAAAGATAAGTTTAAAGACACGTTTAAAGATAAGTTTAAAGATTAGCTAAAAGATAAGTTTAAAGATTAGCTAAAAGATAAGTTTAAAGATTAGCTAAAAGATAAGTTTAAAGATTAGCTAAAAGATAAGTTTAAAGATACGTTTAAAGATTAGCTAAAAGATAAGTTTAAAGATACGTTTAAAGATTAGCTAAAAGATAAGTTTAAAGATAAGTTTAAAGATAAGTTTAAAGATAAGTTTAAAGATATGTTTAAAGATAAGTTTAAAGATTAGCTAAAAGATAAGTTTAAAGATACGTTTAAAGATTAGCTAAAAGATAAGTTTAAAGATAAGTTTAAAGATAAGTTTAAAGATACGTTTAAAGATTAGCTCTGGTGGTGCAGGACGCATTAAGTTGCGAAACACAATTACAATCTGATACAATGATGAAGGCGTGTGTAGTCGGAAAAATGTTTGTGGTTTGTCTCATGAACTCTCAACTAGAGCCTCCACACACACACACACACTCCTGCCTCAATGTGTGTGTGTGTGTGTGTGTGTTCACGTCTGCTCTTTACATTATTCACTCTGTTCCAACAGCAGGAAACGATGAAACAACGAGAAGTTTACAGACTTTCCTTTAGATTCCTTGAACATTCCTTCATTTTATGTAACTTTCCATCCATCCCTCATCCATCCCTCATCCATCCCTCATCCATCCATACATGTGTTTTTGTTGGAAATGTTTTGTATATTTTTCTCTCATTTTGTGTGTTTTGTGATTAATTTGTGCGTTAATTTGTGCATTTTTTTGGATATTTTTGTTGTTATTTTGTGTATTTTTGTAATTGTTTATGTATTTTGAGTCATTTGTGTATTCTTTACCGTTTTGTGTGTTTTTGGAGTGTATTTGTTGCAATTTTTTGTATATTCTTTTCTCATTCTGTGCATTTTTGCTTGTTTTCTGTGTTTTTGTTTTGTTACTTTTCTATGTTCTTGTTGTTTTGTGTTTTGGTGTAATTTTTGTACTGGTTTTGTGTAGATTTATGCATCCATCCCAATCCATCCAACCTGAATCCAGTCCTTGGGCTGAGTTTTATGTGCATGTTTCTTATTTAATCTGATGATTATTATGATGGGAACGAATGCATGGAGCATTTATGCTGCGTGAAATATAAAACAGATGTTTGCATGATTCAAGCTTTCTGCAAAGACTCATTTCAAACCCAAACGCTCGCTCACTCGTTCCTCTGGAACCTTAAAGAGCAAAGTTCAAAGATACCAAAACGTTCTCATGCAAAACATGTTGAAAGAAAAGAGAGATGAGAGCTCAGTGTCTGCTGGATGAGTTTTCACTTCATGTTTATGAGCTGAAACTCAGACATTTAAGATGATATTCTTTACTTTTCACTGGTACTAACATCATATCTCACATACAGTGCAGAAGTTTGGGGAAATAATTACAAAGTAAATGTACAATCGATAGTTAAACTTCAGAAAGAGCAATACGCTATATACATAACGTGAGATATTTGGATGACACCAATCCATTGTTCCAATAACCAAAGTTACTCACATTTGCAGATTTAGTTGTTTTTCAAACAATTCAACTTGTATTTAAAGCCAAGAATAAATGATTACCTAAAAACAGAGGGAAGAGGTTTATACAAACTGAGAAGTAACATTACATTTTGGTCTGTGAGTGTGTGGACGACCAGGAACAGCTTTACTGTTTCAGTTTGATGATTGCAATTTGTTCAAAATAAAACAGTATAGTCGAAATCGTAATAGATCTTTGGTGGTTTTTCTGCGTCCGTGCAGAGGGACGGCGGCATGCACGAACTGCTGCTCACCGTGGTCACCAGGATGGGCATCGCCGTATCGCTCGTCTGCCTCACCATCAGCATCTTCACCTTCTGCTTCTTCAGAGGCCTGCAGAGTGACCGCAACACCATCCACAAGAACCTGTGCCTCAACCTGTTCCTCGGAGAACTGCTCTTCCTCGTCGGCATCAACATGACCGAGCACAAGGTGAGGGAAACATGGCGCAGCACAAGGTGAGGGAAAACATGACGCAGCACAAGGTGAGGGGAAACATGACTCAGCACAAGGTGAGGGAAAACATGACTCAGCACAAGGTGAGGGAAAACATGACGCAGCACAAGGTGAGGGGAAACATGACGCAGCACAAGGTGAGGGGAAACATGACGCAGCACACGGTGAGGGGAAACATGACGCAGCACAAGGTGAGGGAAAACATGACGCAGCACAAGGTGAGGGGAAACATGACTCAGCACAAGGTGAGGGGAAACATGACGCAGCACAAGGTGAGGGAAAACATGACGCAGCACAAGGTGAGGGAAAACATGACGCAGCACAAGGTGAGGGGAAACATGACTCAGCACAAGGTGAGGGGAAACATGACTCAGCACAAGGTGAGGGGAAACATGACCGAGCACAAGGTGAGGGAAACATGACTCAGCACAAGGTGAGGGAAACATGACTCAGCACAAGGTGAGGGGAAACATGACTCAGCACAAGGTGAGGGGAAACATGACGCAGCACAAGGTGAGGGGAAACATGACGCAGCACAAGGTGAGGGGAAACATGACTCAGCACAAGGTGAGGGGAAACATGACGCAGCACAAGGTGAGGTGTGTAGTGTGTGTAGTGTGTAGTGTGTGTAATGTGTGTAGTTGTGTAGAGTGTAGTGTGTAGGTGTGTAGGGTGTGTAATGTGTGTAGGTGTGTCGTGTGTATAGTGTGTGTAATGTGTGTAGGTGTGTAATGTGTGTAGTGTGTGGGTGTAGTGTGTGTAGGTGTGTAATGTGTGTAGTGTGTGTTGTGTGTAGTGTGTAATGTGTGTAGTGTGTATAGTGTGTGGTGTGTAATGTGTGTAGAGTGTAGGTGTCTGATAAAGGACATTCTGATTTGTGTGTCCCTATCAGCTGGTGTGCTCCATCATCGCCGGCGTCCTGCACTTCTGCTTCCTGGCTGCCTTCGCCTGGATGTGTCTGGAAGGTGTGCAGCTCTACCTCATGCTGGTCGAGGTGTTCGAGAGTGAGTTCTCACGCAGGAAGTACTACTACGTCTCTGGGTACCTGGTCCCAGCCGCCGTGGTGGGCATCTCCGCCGCCATCGACTACAAGAGTTACGGCACACAGCGCGCGTAAGTGACGGTGTCACCCGTAGAAACCATGGGCGGAGTTTGAGATTCTTGTCGGGGGGGGGGGGGGCTAAAGAGAATATAGAGTTAAATATAAAGATCGTCTCGAGATTTGCACCGACCACAATGTGTGTAACATATACAACTAGAATATTTGCATTTCCTGAAGAAAAGACAAGTGAAGATGCAGGTGCATTAACCTAGCATTAGCACCGACTTAACATTTGTATTTACCTAGCTATAGCATTAACCTAACATTAGCCTAATAATAAAATTAGCCTAGGTTTGAAATAAACCTAGTATTAGCATTTGTCTAGCGATAGCATTACCTAGCATTAGAATTAACCTAGCATTAGCCTAGCAATAACATTAGCCTAGCATTACAATTAACCTGGCATTAGAATTAATCTAGCGATAGCATTATCCTAGCTTTAGCATTAGCCTAGCATTTGCATTAATCTTTCTATAACATTAACCTAGCATGAACACAAACTTAGCATTAGCCATGCAGTAGCATTAACCTAGCATTAGCACTAACAGCATTAGCCATGTAATAGCACGAACCTAGCATTAGCACTAACTTAGCAATAGCCAAGCAATAGCACGAACCTAGCATTAGCACTAACTTAGCATTAGCACTAACCTAACATTAGCATTAACCTAGCATTACCACTAACCTAACATTAGCATTCACATAGCATTAGCTATAATCCACCTATAGCATCCACCTAGCATTAGCCTTACATTAGCATTATCCTAGCATTAGCACTAACCTAGCATTAGCACTAACCTACTATTAGCACTAACCTAGCATTAGCACGAACCCACTATTAGCACTAACCTAGCATTAGCTAAGCATTAGCATTACCCTGGCATTAGCACTAACCTAGCATTAGCTAAGCATTAGCTTAACATTGTCAATCAGGATAAAAATGTATAAATATGTTGAACGTATTATGTTAACATGTTAAAGGTTGAATGGTTTGTAATTTGTTTGAAATCTCTAGAACTTTCTGAATGTTTTGATGAATTATTTGTCAAAATTGGACAAAAGATGTAAGGGAAGGTATATTTATTTGTATAGCACATTTCAAACACAAGGCAACTCAATGTGCTTTACATGACCAAAAAGTGCAACAGAAAATATTCAACTGCTTAAAATAAATTAAAACATTAAATCTGAAGAAAAAAAAAAATCTTCAGTAAAATCAATTCAAATCATCAACAAACACATGACATCATCAACATGACCATAAATCTCTCTCTCAATCATAGTTCCTTTAACTTCCTTTAACTTTGATTTAAAAATGTTCATATGTGATGCTGACTTCAGCTCTGATGCAGTTTGTTCCACTTCTTTGCAGCATAACAACTAAAAGCAGCATCACCATGGTTACTGTGAGCTCTGGGCTCCACTATCTGACCTGTGTCCATAGATCTCAGAGACCTGCTGGGTTCATACCTGACTAACATCTCACTGATATATTCTGGACCAAACCCATTCACACATTTATAACCAGCAGCAGAACTTTACAGTCTCCTCTGAGGCTGACTGGGAGACAGTGTAAAGACTTTAAAACTGGACTAATGTGTTCTGACCTCTTTGTTCTGGTTCAGACCTGAGCTGCAGCGTTCTGAACCAGCTGTAGATGTTTGATGAAGACCATTACAATAGTCCAGTCTGCTGGAGATAAAAGCATGGACCAGTTTCTCCTGATCTTTCTGAGTCATTAAACCTTTCACTCTGGAGATGTTCTTTAGGTGGTAGAAGATGTTTTTGTGATAGATTTGATCTGATGCTGAATGTCAGATCTGAGTCAATCAGAACACCAAGGTTTTTGACTTGGTCTTTATCTTTTAAAGATCCAGACTCAGATACTTGCTGACAGCAGTCCTCTTTTCATTGTTACCAAAGACAATCACCTCCATCTTGTCATGGTTTAGTTGAAGGAAGTTTTCACTCATCCATCAGTTTACTTTTTCTAATTAGTCACACAACACCTCAATGGGACCATAGTCATCTGGGTTCAGTGATAGATATAGTTGTGTATCATCTGCGTAGCTCTGATAATCAACCTTACAGTTCTGTAAAATGTGTCCTAAAGGAAGCATATAAAGACTAAACAGAAGAGGTCCAAGAACAGATCCCTGAGGAACCCCACAGGACATTGGTAATCTGTCAGATTCAAAGTTTACTATGTTTACAAAATAACTTTGATCCTCCAAGTAGAACTTAAACCATTACTTTAACATTTAGTCCAACCCATGTTTACAATCTGTGTAACAAAATTGTATGATCTACAGTGTCAAATGCAGACTTAGATCCAATAGAATGAGAACAGATACTTTTCCTGAATCAGTGTTCAACCTTATGTCATTGATCACTTTGATCAGATCAGTTTCTGTGCTGTGATCAGAACCAAAACCTGACTGAAATTTATCAAATATTTTGTTGAAAGTTAAGAATTGACTCAGTTGGTTGAAGACCACCTTCTCAATGATGTTGGCCATGAATGGAAGGTTGCTGATTGGTCTATAGTTAGCCAGTATAGAGACATCCAGTGTTCTCTTTGGTACGGTGCCTGATTGGAATGATCAGTTCATTATCTGACACTAATCAGTGAAAATTTACTTTACAACAGTTTTAAAGAAGTTTGAGGGTTTTGTGTCAAGGCAACATGTTGATGATTCAGCTGCTGAACAGTTTCCTCTATTGTTTTTGAGTTCACTGTAATAAACTCTAACATTGTAATTGACTCCACTGAGGATGGGTGTTAACGAACAACAGAAGAAAAAACGGATAACAATAGTAAAGATGATTTCTGCAACCTCGATATTATAACATAAATGATAATGTCGACTACAAAAATATGCCTTGACACGTCGTATAATGTTGTAATTTCATGATAAAATCATTTTTCTGCTTTATTTTAGCTGCAGTACCAAACATGAACTGCTAGGTGCAGTGTCGCTTCACTTTTTACATCAGGGATCGGCAACTTTTATCACAGCGGGGCCACAAAAATTAAATTTTCTGATGTGAGCATCACATGTTCAGCATTTATGTCAACATTTAGAATCAAGATTGATTAGCTGTAATAGAAAAAAGAACAAAGGGTTTGTGTTTACATTGTTATTTTCTGGATTTTTCTCTCATTTTTCTGTGTTTGTGTGTTGTTTTTGTATAAAAAAAATGAGAAAAAAACATGAAGAAAAGTATTTTTTGTATAAAAAAAAAGGAAACATAAATGAAAACAAATAAATGAAGAAAAGTTATTTTGTGTCAAAAGGAAGTTTAAAAAATAAGAAAAGAAAGAAAGAAAATATTTTTTGTATATTTGTCATTGAATGTGTTTTGTGTATTTTTGTCATTTTCTGCTTTATCTTCTGGGGTTGCACCAAATAAGACTGAGGGCCACATGTGGCCCCCGGGCCACCAGTTGCCTATGTCTGATTTACATTGTGAAGAAGAATTGCACAACAGAAGAAGAACCAACATAAAGTCTCAAAAGTTTGGGACCATTTCACTGAAAACTTATACTAGTATTTTTAAAAGAACAACAAATGAATTCATAATAATAATAATAATTAGTGGGTTTTATATAACGCTTTTCAAAATAAATCTATGTATTTGTACAGTTACTGTGTTTTATGGCACATAAAATATATGAATAATATGTACATTATATTAGGAATTTAGAAAAACTGTAATGAAAATTTTTGACCACTCACAGTGTGTGGGGCTCACTTCCTGTCTGTGTAACTTCAAAGTAAAGGTGCTGAAGTGAGCTTGTGTGCTGTGCAGGTGCTGGCTGAGGGTGGATAACCACTTCATCTGGAGCTTCATCGGCCCCGTCACCTTCATCGTGGTGGTGAGTAGGTTTTATTACAACAAGCACTTCATACGTCCTAAATGTGTCACATGTCAGGATTATAAATGAACTGATAAAAAATGTTGCTTTTTAAAGTATCAGTAATCTGCGACCCCCCCCCCCCCCCCCCCCCCCCCATCTCTGACGTCTACTGCTGATTGGCTGATGCAGGCGTGTAAGAAGTTATGAGCGCTGTGTATGAACAGCAGACATGTGGCCGAGCTCGTTGCTCTCAGTGATTCATCTCACGCTTGTTCTCATCCTTTAAGCTCCTCCCTTCAGGATTACGCTGTCCAGCCTGTAAGGCCCACTGAAGGAGGGCCACATTTGTCCCCTAAGCTGTTGTCCTCCTGAATAATAGAGGGTCACTACAAGATAGTTGAGATAAGATGTTTAGTGTCACTGTACAGTTACAACATAATACTGTTAAAGCAATCCAATACAATTGTTCAACCTATATTGTGGTGAGACTCATAAGACTACAATCACTCTTTGCATCTACTCAGAGTTCACATACAGTATGTATATATACTAAGACTGGGCGATATATCGAGTTTTTAATAAATATCGATATATTTATTTAAGAGATATAGCATAGGACTATATTGTAATATTGATATAATTCACATAACATTAAAAGTTTCTTCTGTAGAGCTGCCAGTATGTATTTTTCTCCTCTGTCTATTTTAACCCCGCCTCTCTCCTGCTCTGTCCCTGAGTGAAACTCAACACACACGCACGGTCAGTAATAATAAATAAATAATTGTTTGGTAATTGTAATCATTCAAAAAACTGTACAGCACTTTAATCAGCTGAAGTTGTTTTTAAAGTGTGTGTGAATGCACATCATTAGTTTTATAAATGATGATATTGTTCTCTACACCTATGTGTTCATGGATGAAAAGGGAAGGAGGAATAAAAAAAAAAGAAAAGACAACTGACTACAGATGAATAAATCCTACACAAAAAAGGATTGTTCAGAACAACCTAAGAATGTTTGACCAGAGAGACAAGCTTTGATGTACAAAACAGGGGACGGGACCTAGATAAGCAAACTGCTCCTCTCGTCTCCTTTTTCGGCATGTACAAAAAAAAAGGGAATGTAACCATGTCGGAAATAAACTGAATAAATAAAAATAAAAATAAAATAAAGGTTCCTGTGTGACATGTGGCTTTAACTGACTTGCATGAAATATTGTAAAATAATGGTTTAATGGTTAATTAAATTGATGATTTTTAAGATTTACTATGGGTTTTGCCTCTGAATAAAGAAACTAACAGGTACGTTATGCTGTAATAGTTAGGGGGAGCCCCAATTACATCACAGAGAAAACATTAATAAATATTGAGTGTTGCCATTCTGGTTCGATTGTATGCATCAAAGCATCATCTCAAGGCAAAATATCCAGATATATATTGTATATCATGATATAGCTTGAAAATATTGAGATAAGATCAGTTTTTTCTGATTATATTGTTAAAGCTAACACACTCTCACTCTACATTACAGCTTCAATAACAAACAATCAGTCTGCTGCTCTTTTAATGGAGCCATTCATTTGGAGCACCTCATTTACCCACTGCTTCTTTAATCCAATGCTCGTTATATACGTGTATAGTACAGACTACAGTACACACTTCTCACCAAAGGAGGAAAACATCTTCACTTAGAAATCAGAGCTGACAGTATTTTACTATGATGTGTGAAGCACAGGGGTTGGGGCCACAAACATGACTGTATGTATTGTAGGGTCACATGATCAACATTCATGTGATCAACTGTCTTTGATGAAAGCAACCACCTCTGAGAAAAACTGACAGTTGACAGTCAAAATATGTCAGGAGATCAAATTTCCTGAAAAAAGTTGTCTGAAGAAACAAAACCTTAACATATTATTTTCTTTGATCTGTTTGTGTCAATGACGACTCGTTGCTTTGATCTGTTTACGTAAGCGAAAACTTGTCGACTTTACTTTGATCTTTTTGAGTAAGTGACGACTCGTTGACTTTGCTTTGATCTGTCTACGTAAGTCATGACTTGTCGGCTTTGCTTTGATCTGTTTGAGTGAGTGACGACTCATCGGCTTTGCTTTGATCTGTTTGTGTAAATGTGATGCCCATGGCATCATCTGCTGATTGGTGATGTCAGACACCTGGGCCCAGTGTGCTAAGGTTATTTAAGCTCCCAGACTCCTTCAGTCACTCTCTCCTCCAGCCTCACACAGACACACACCATCTTTGTTTGGATTTGGATATGTTACGTTAGATTAAGTTTAGCTTTGTTTACATCTTACAACACACACATCATCTTCACTCATGCACATTTACACTACTGACTCTACTGATCTACTGTACACACTCCATGATGTAAATATCTAATTTACTTTAATTTGGTCTAATTTGGTTTACCTTGATGGATTTTGCTAGTGTTGTGTTCAAGACCACACTATCCAAGACCAAGACTTACCCGAGACCAAGACAAGACCAAGACTTCCGGGAGCTGAGACCGAGACCAAGACCATAAAACATTTTTTTTTTTAATTTAAAAAAGTCTATAAATAAATAAAATTATGACAAGGTTCGACAGTTAAATAACATTCTCTCTTTAATTTTAGTTTATTTTAAATACATTTGACGGAGAGAAAAAAGGTGCCTGCAAAAAATTAACTAAAATATTAAAACTACTATTGCTACTGATAAATTCACAATTATTCAGCTGAACGTGCAGCAAGTGTTTAAAAGTATTTCTGCCAAGAAATAACATGTCTGGTCACCTACACACCCACAGAGTGTTTCCTCTTTGCTAGAGTTGGGCATCGTTGCATTTTAACGATTCTGATTCCAACAGTTCTTGGTGAGAAAGATTATTATTATTCTGGATACAGTGGAAACAGAAACTATAAAAAAAATTATATTGTGAACCTGTTTATATTGTATGGAACATATTATATACATAAATGTAATTGAGTCTAAAGACACAAAAAACACCACTTTAATAATATAACAGACTAATAAAAAACCTCTTTACAGTTATTTAAGTCCAGGTGATGACGCACTGGTGACGACATAATCCAAGATGGCGGTGGCCTGGACTACAGTAACATTATTTAATAAAAACCTTAAAAGACATGAATATAATGAAAAGAGTGAATGGACAGAGACATAAACATGTAGACACACACAGACTTATTAAACACACAGAGACTTATTAAACACACAGAGACTTATTAAACACGCACAGACTTATTAAACACACAGAGACTTATTAAACACACACAGACTTATTAAACACACACACAGACTTATTAAACACACAGAGACTTATTAAACACACACAGACTTATTAAACACACACAGACTTATTAAACACACACAGACCTCGGTAAACGGAACAGGCTTCACCGGTCGGCAGGCACTAGGACCCAGAGGCAGAGTAAATGTGTCCCCGTAGTTTATCATGTTACCAGTTATTAGAGCTACTGTCTTTACCAGGGAGATCATATTTATTACTGGTCATTGTTTCCCAGAGTTTTACTGGGATTTTTTACGGGGTGGATTAAAGAATGAATAAAGGATTGTTTTATTATCACATTATAAAAAAGTTTACAAATTGCAGGAATTAGTGCTGGTCTCTGATAGTCTTGAGGGAAAATCCCGAGACCGAGACATTTAAAATTTGGTCTCGAGACCAAGACGGGTCTGGACTACTACAACACTAGATTTTGGTTGAATTTTTGGCTTAATTAAACAATAAAGATGCTTTCAGATGTTTGCCATGGCCATGTCACCCTTTCTTGTTGTTGTGACCGGATCATGACAAGTGGGGGCTTGTCCATTTAGCTTTGTCTGGCGTGGTTCTTTGTTAGTAGTAAGATTTTGATTGTTGGGAGACTGGCCATGTTTTTTGGGAATCCATTTGATTAGTGGTTGATGCTGGTTTGTTGGTACCACTCAGATTAGCTGATTCTGCTGACTCACTAACTCTCTGTTAGGCTGAAGGGATATTTTCCAATAGGGAGTAGTGTCTGTTTGTTTTTTTGTCTTAAAGTGGTTGTTTCTGTGCAGAGCTTTTTGCACATCCGTTGCTGCAGGGAGGGTTGCCAGATCATGGTTGCTTTCCTGAGCTGACGGGCTAAAGTGCATAAGTACCCACCACAGGCCACAACGAATGGAGGATAGAGTTAAGGGAGTCAGAGGGAGGATCTCTGTCATGGGAAACGCTAGCCCAAGTGCATTACAAGTACTAAAGGTTAGTTCTGTTGTGGTTTTTCTGATTTAATGATGGCTTCCTTATCAGAGTTTTTTTAATACACCCACCACAGGGTTTGTTAACTCGTGTAAGAAGGAGGACCTAATGAAAATACCACTATAGTATTCTTGTTTCTGTAAGGGTGTGTTACCTTAAGGGGAGGTTGATGTACAGCCAGGTTTGGTTTCAGCATCTCTGCTAGCGGATGTTCAGACGCAGGTTTGACTTTTGATCAGCAGAAACAGCTGTTACTTTTGCAGTATGAGCGGGTAAAGCTTCAAAGGGAAGAGAAACTGGAGTTGGAGAGGATGAGACAAAACACTGAAAGGATGAAGATGGAGCTTGAGCAGCCCAGGTTGCAGTTTATTAGAGAGGGCCATTTTTTTCCGGAAGGTTTTGATACACCTAGTGGCAGTACATCGGGGGGAGTTGATGTTGTGGATAACTTGCGGTTAATACCAAAGTTTGCAAGCGTTCCTGAATCTCCTAGCATCCAGGCTAGCGTTCCTGAGTCTCCTAGGTTCCAGGCTAGGCCAACGTCGCCACCAGTGCCGGCTCCCCGCACCAGGCCACCAACGTTGCCCCCGGTGCCCTCTTTGTATGTCTGGCCTGAGGTGTCCCATCTGCTTCGCTAGAGTCTGGCCCGCCCAGAATCTCCTCAGTCCTGTTCGGCCTGCCGCTGGGCAGACCGCCGGACCAGGGTGCCCTGGTAGAGTAACTTGGTTTTCTATAGAGGGCTTTGTTTATATTTTGTGTATTAACCTGTGGTTTGAATATTTGGCATCAGGAATTTCTTTGGGGGCCCCTGTCTCATGGGGGTGGGGGGGGCATGGCATCATATGCTGATTGCTCCGTGTTCCAGCCTACTGATTGGTTATGTCAGACACCTGGGCCCAGTGTGCTAAGGTTATTTAAGCTCCCAGACTCCTTCATTCACTCTCTCTCCTCCAGCCTCACACAGGTACACACCCCCCATGGTTTTATTTGGATATGTTTGGTTAGATTAAGTTTTAGTTTTATTTACTTACAACACTCACATCATCTTCACTCATGCACATTTACACTACTGACTCTACTGATATACTGTACACACTCCATGATGTAAATATCTAATGTGGTTTGATTTGGCCTAATTTGGTTGACTTTGATGGATTTTGGTTTAATTTGGTCTAACTTGGTTTACTTTGATGCAATTGAATAATATTTGGTCTAATTTGGTTTACTTAACTTGAATGTTGGATTTTTTTTGGCATAATTAAACAATAAAGATGCTTTAAAATATATGTATATATGCAATGCTTTGATCTGTTTGAATAAGTGACGACTCATCAACTTTGCTTTGATCTGTTTGAGTAAGTGACGACTCGTCGACTTTGCTTTGATCTGTTTACGTGTCGACTTTGCTTTGATCTGTTTGAGTAAGTGACGACTCGTCGGCTTTGCTTTGATCTGTTTACGTGTCGACTTTGCTTTGATCTGTTTGAGTAAGTGACGACTCGTCGGCTTTGCTTTGATCTGTTTACGTGTCGACTTTGCTTTGATCTGTTTGAGTAAGTGACGACTCGTCATCTTTGCTTTGATCTATTGAATAAGTGACGACTCATCGACTTTGCTTTGATCTGTTTGAGTAAGTGACGACTCATCGGCTTTGCTTTGATCTGTTTACGTGTCGACTTTGCTTTGATCTGTTTGAGTAAGTGACGACTCGTCATCTTTGCTTTGATCTATTTGAATAAGTGGCGACTCATCAACTTTGCTTTGATCTGTTTGAGTAAGTGACGACTCGTCATCTTTGCTTTGATCTATTGGAATAAGTGACGACTCATCGACTTTGCTTTTGATCTGTTTGAGTAAGTGACGACTCGTCGGCTTTGCTTTGATCTGTTTACGTGTCGACTTTGCTTTGATCTGTTTGAGTAAGTGACGACTCGTCGGCTTTGCTTTGATCTGTTTACGTGTCGACTTTGCTTTGATCTGTTTGAGTAAGTGACGACTCGTCATCTTTTGCTTTGATCTATTTGAATAAGTGACGACTCATCGACTTTGCTTTGATCTGTTTGAGTAAGTGACGACTCTCGGCTTTGCTTTGATCTGTTTACGTGTCGACTTTGCTTTGATCTGTTTGAGTAAGTGACGACTCGTCATCTTTGCTTTGATCTATTTGAATAAGTGGCGACTCATCAACTTTGCTTTGAACTGTTTGAGTAAGTGACGACTCGTCATCTTTGCTTTGATCTATTGGAATAAGTGACGACTCATCGACTTTGCTTTGATCTGTTTGAGTAAGTGACGACTCGTCGGCTTTGCTTTGATCTGTTTACGTGTCGACTTTGCTTTGATCTGTTTGAGTAAGTGACGACTCGTCATCTTTGCTTTGATCTATTTGAATAAGTGGCGACTCATCAACTTTGCTTTGATCTGTTTGAGTAAGTGACGACTCGTCATCTTTGCTTTGATCTATTTGAATAAGTGACGACTCATCGACTTTGCTTGATCTGTTTGAGTAAGTGACGACTCGTCGGCTTTGCTTTGATCTGTTTACGTGTCGACTTTGCTTTGATCTGTTTGAGTAAGTGACGACTCGTCATCTTTGCTTTGATCTATTTGAATAAGTGGCGACTCATCAACTTTGCTTTGATCTGTTTGAGTAAGTGATGACTCGTCATCTTTGCTTTGATCTATTTGAATAAGTGATGACTCATCGACTTTGCTTTGATCTGTTTGAGTAAGTGACAACTCGTCGGCTTTCTTTGATCTGTTTACGTGTCGACTTTGCTTTGATCTGTTTGAGTAAGTGACGACTCGTCATCTTTGCTTTGATCTATTTGAATAAGTGGCGACTCATCAACTTTGCTTTGATCTGTTTGAGTAAGTGATGACTCGTCATCTTTGCTTTGATCTATTTGAATAAGTGGCGACTCATCAACTTTGCTTTGATCTGTTTGAGTAAGTGATAACTCGTCATCTTTGCTTTGATCTATTGGAATAAGTGGACGACTCATCGACTTGCTTTGATCTGTTTGAGTAAGTGACGACTCGTCGGCTTTGCTTTGATCTGTTTACGTGTCGACTTTGCTTTGATCTGTTTACGTGTCGACTTTGCTTTGATCTGTTTGAGTAAGTGACGACTCGTCATCTTTGGCTTTGATCTATTTGAATAAGTGGCGACTCATCAACTTTGCTTTGATCTGTTTGAGTAAGTGATGACTCGTCATCTTTGCTTTGATCGATTTGAATAAGTGGCGACTCATCAACTTTGCTTTGATCTGTTTGAGTAAGTGATGACTCGTCATCTTTGCTTTGATCTATTTGAATAAGTGATGACTCATCGACTTTGCTTTGATCTGTTTGAGTAAGTGACAACTCGTCGGCTTTCTTTGATCTGTTTACGTGTCGACTTTGCTTTGATCTATTTGAATAAGTGGCGACTCATCATCTTTGCTTTGATCTATTTGAATAAGTGACGACTTGTCAACTTTGCTTTGATCTGTTTGTGTAAATGACGACTCATGTTTTCACAGCTGAACCTGATCTTCCTGCTTGTGACCATGTACAAGATGCTGAAGCACTCCACCTCCATGAAACCCGACTCATCTCGACTCGGAGGCATCAGGTGAGCAGTCAGTCTGCAACTGAAGTGGAACGCACCTTTTAGGCAGAAAAATTAGTAATTTCAACATTAATGTGCCCGAGTTTGCACTGCCTAATATAAATGAGATGTTAAGTATGTAAAGCACCGATAATATTGGAAGAAATCACAGTAAGAATGAAAAACACTTCTTTTGCATTTGTCTACAGGACTCTACATCCCACAATGTAATGCACCAAACTGTCCTAATATTGTCAATAAGAGACTGTTTACAGTGGAGATCAAAACAAAACTTTAAAGTGGAAATTTTTACTTTTTTTTTTTTTTTTTTAAAGCAAATGATCTTTTATTTATTGATTTATGACGTCTACTCTGTCTTTATCTCATTAAAATATCGTCTCCAGCAGCTTTCATTTGGAAAAATTGTGTGGCATAATTTGAGGAAAATTGCAGGATTTTTAGTATAACCGAGTTATTTTATCAGTTTGAGATTAAAAATGTCTGCCATCATGTGACATAATCATGGGAACTGTGAGCCTGCCAATATGAGGAGTTTCATTGAATTTTGTGTTGGTCATTTATACAATTATTCATGTTCTATTTCATCCTTATCGACCGCCAGAGGCTTAAAGCATGGATCACCTGTGACACCTGGATGACCCAAAGAGTCTATATCTACGGTGTCATGGGGTGATCTGTGTCTTCTATCTCCTTGTTGATTGCGGGTGACATTAGCAGGTCGGTTGTTTGCTAATCACAGCTTGTCGCTTGTAGCTTCGATCCGCCTTGTGATTGTGTGCTAGTTCAGACTCGGTAGCTCCGCGACTATGTCTTCTTCAGTGATTAAACAGCTACGGTTACTCAGCTGTGTCGCTACGCTGCTCTGTTTGCACTGTTGTGGTTACCTTGACCAGTGGATTTGCTGGTGTGAGGCCAACACGGGTCTCCCGGCACGCCGCTGCTAAGTGGCGGCCGGTGTTTTGACAGTGTGTATGCTGAGTGACTGCGTTCGCCTCGGCTCTGCTCTCTCTCTTTCTCTTGCTAACGGCAGTGTGCATGCTGCGGTTTTGTCGGGTGTTGCTCCAGTTAGATTCACTGGGAGCAGTTTGATCACTCCAAGCCGCTGCAGCTTGGCGGTTATTAATATAACTATTATTAATATAACTATTATTGATATATAATTGGTAATATTTATTTTAAAGTGGCTGTCTCTCAAGACAGAGTTTATTCTTGCTGTAGGAACAGCAAAACGTGTGGGGGAGCTGCATGCTCTGTCAGTGAGCCAGGCATGTCTACGCTCAAAGGCTTGAGTCTCAGGCCAAATCCTTCATTTTGCCCCCTCATCATGTGAACCAGTCTATCAAGTTAGCTACCTTCAGTCCTCTGGGCTCCTCTGGGGGGAAGGGCGAGCCATCAACACTGTTGTGCGGGCGCTTAAAGCTTACATGGAGGCGACAGCTATAGCCTACGAACGACAGACGGCCTTTTCGTCCACCATGGAGGCTGTAGAAGGGGGATCGCACTTTCTAAACAGAGACTGTCTCACTGACTAGTGGAGGTCATTCAGTATGTCTATAGAGCACGGAGCATCCTGGTGCCTCAGGGCATAAAGTGCTATTCTACTAAAGGCCTGGCTGCATCATGGGACGCCTTGAGGGGCGTTCTCCTGCAGGATATCTGTGCTGCAGCTCATCATGCACCTTTGGACATTTCTATTTCAATTCAATTCAACTTTATTTATATAGAGCAAATTACTCTATAATCATCTGAACGTGCTTAACAAAAAATGGAATCCATAGTACGAAAGAAAGAAACCAACAAGATCCACATGAACAAGCGTTTAGCAACAGTGGGAAGAAAAAACTCCCTCTATTTTATAGGAAGAAATGTCTGTTAGAAGCATGTAGCACTTATGGTGCTGCCTCGTACCCTTTTTGTCTTTAGGTAAGACAATGTAGTTACCTTCAACTTGAATACCTGGACTGAAGGGACAATGGGCCAGATCAGACAGATTCTACATTTGTGGGTGCGCAACAACATAGGACACGTACACAGATTTAGAAAAATTCATTTGCATTTACTTGCAACTTTTCTTTTTTAACTGTGCACAATGTATAACAAAAATAGAGCATGCTTGAGAAAGTAATAAAATAAAATACCCAGTCCTTGAGTTTTGATATGGCTTTCTGAATATTCGTCTCAGTCTCTGGTGTGTGTGATTGTAACCAGTAGGGTCACAAAGACCAGCTAGTTTTGATTCAGGCTTCGGCTCGCCATCCACATCTGGAAATCCTGGTTCTTCTGACCTGATCAGGTCAGAACGATGCAGCTTAACTACAGTATGTCCTATAATAACTATAGTGGCTACTAGTAAAGCTTTTACAATCCTTTCAAATTTCTCCTGTTGTACAACAACATTACTTTCAAGTCATTACTAAACTATAAACCAATTTACAATATATTATATTTAGTAACAATAATAATTGTTTTATTTTCAACAGTGTATAGTAAATAGTCCTGCTTAAAATAACA